>NW_012114253.1:1137696-1140578 GCF_000951035.1 Colobus angolensis palliatus | reverse complement strand
TGACAGGGTCTCATTCTGTTGCCCAGACTTGAATGCAATGGTATGATCACAGCTCACTGCAGCCCTGACCTCCTGAGCTCAGGTGATCCTGCCACTTTAGCCTCCTGAATAGCTGGAACTATAGGCACGTGCCACCATGCCTGGCTAATTTTTGTATTTTTGGTAGAGACAGGAGTTTTTTCATGTTGCCCAGACTGATCTTGAATTTCTGGGCTCAAGCGATCCTCCCGCCTCAGCCTCCCAAAGTGCTGGGATTACAAGTGTGAGCCACCATACCTGGCCTTCTTCAGTCTCTCTTTTTTTTTGAGACAAGAGTCTTGCTCTGTTGCCCAGGCTGGAGTGAAGTGGCACAATCTTGGCTCACTGCAAGCTCTGCCTCCTGAGTTCACGCCATTCTCCTGCTCAGCCTCCCAAGTAGCTGAGACTACAGGCACCCGCCACCATGCCCGGCTAATTTTTTTTGTATTTTTAGTAGATACAGGGTTTCACCGTGTTAGCCAGGATGGTCTCAATCTCCTGACCTCGTGATCTGCCTGCCTCGGCCTCCCAAAGTGCTGGGATTACAGGCGTGAGCCACCACGCCCGGCCTTCAGTCTCTTTACCTGCATTATAGTAACAATAATGATAGCATCGATCTCATAAGACTTTGTAATGAGTAAGTGAGAAAGTGCCTTGTGTGCAGTAAGCCCTCACAAAACCAAGACTTGAGCCAGCTCCTGTATTAAGGTGAATGTAATACCTGGCATACACTCAGTTTGGTCATCCTCATAGCCGCCCATAGCTGGATCTGCCACAGTGACTTTGGTTTGTCAGGGCTTGAATCTCTGGACTGCCATTCCCTGACCCCTCACCCTATTTTTGGCCTAGAAGTAAAGGAAAACCGAGCTGCAGAAAGTTGTCCAGTGACACTGAATAGTGGGCAAAGCCCAGGCTCTGGAGTCCAGCCCAACCTGGGCAGGAATCTGAGCTTTGCAGCTTCCTGGCTGGGTTCCTTTTCCTCTCCATATTCCAGTTTCCTGCTAAGAACAACAATGTCTATCTTACAGAGCTGATTTGAGGATTAGAGGAAATAACATATGCAAAGCACTCAGGATGGGGCCAGGTCCAGAGGAGATGCTTGGGGGACAGTGACTCCCTTCCTCACTCTCCTGCTGCCATTCTGCCCCCTCCCCGCTCTGGCACTGCCTACCAAGTTCAAAAGCGGCTGCTGCAGCTGTCGTTTCTGAAAATATACCCCCTGACTGCTTTTGTGTTTCCATCCAAGTCTTCTCCAAACCTTTAAACATCCCCAAACCAAGGGTTTCACCAGACAAAAAGCACAAGCTGACTTATCCACACCACCATGTTGGTAAATGTCCCAGAGGATCTTGCTCTGCCAGTCACCAAGTTTGACATTCAGCTCCCTCAGTCAAATTCACTCATATTTGACAAGATCAATGAGAAAAATAGGCAGCGATGATCAAAAGGGCCAACCAAGGCTTTTGGAACAACTCTCCCAGCGGGATTTCATGCCACACAAAAGTGCATGCAGGGGGGTGTTCCATAAAAGCTCCTCCACTCGCAGGCATCCCTCATGCCCAGAGACACCAAAAAATGGTTCCCATGGCAACACTGCTGCAAATGTTATATATAAACGTGTGTGTGTGCTCCTATGTGTACATGGTCACACAGAGATACATGGAAATAAACTCTTGGCACAGTTTTTTCCTGTTCTAAACACAAAATAACCTGCAAGGATTGATTGCTGGAGAAGACGATAAAGGCTTTGAACAAATACGCTTCCAAAGGACTGGCTTCCGTTGATTACACCTGTTTTGATGTGGGTCTGTTTTGTTTCCTGCATCTGGATTATAGTACATATTCAGTTAATAATTGTTGAAGGAATGAATAATGGATGAGTAAGTAGAAGACTGGGAGGAGAAAGGAGAAGGAAGAGAAGCATCCTGGAATGTCAGAGCTGGAAGGGCTCCTACGAGTATCCAGTCTAATCTAACCCGTTCTTTTTCTTTTTTGAAACGAGTCTGGGTCTGTCATCAGGCTGGAATGCAATGGCGCAATCTCGGCTCACTGCAACCTCTGCCTCCCGGGTTCAAGTGATTCTCCTGCCTCAGCCTCCCAAGTAGCTGGGACTACAGGCACACGCCACCATGCACAGCTAATTTTTGTACTTTTAGTAGAGATGGGGTTTCACCGTGTCGGCCAGGATGGTCTCAATCTCGACCTCATGACCCACTCACCTTGGCCTCCCAAAATGCTGGGATTACGGGCGTGAGCCACTGCACCCGGCCCTTTTTCTTTCTTTCTTTCTTTTTAATTTTTGTATTTCCATATGTTTTTAGGGAACAGGTGGTATTTGGTTACATGAGTAAGTTCTTTAGTGGTGACTTGTGAGATTTTGGTGCACCCATTGCCCGAGAAGTATACACTGAACCCAATTTGTAGTCTTTTATCCCTCACCCCCTTCCTATCCTTTCCCCTTGAGTCCCCAAAGTCCATTGTGTCATTTTTATGCCTTTGCATCCTCATAGCTTAACTCCCAATTATGAGTGAGAACATACGATGTTTGGTTTTCCACTGCTGTGTTACTTTGCTTAGACTAATAGTCTCCAATCCCAACCAGGTTGCTGTGAATGCCATTAATTCATTCCTTTTTTTATGGCCGAGTAGTATTCCATTATATATATATATGTATGTGTAATATATGTATGTGTATATATATGTGTGTATATATATACATATATATAAAAGTTTATCCACTCACTGATGATAACCCCTTATTTTTCTTTTCTTTTTTTTTTTTGAGATGGAGTCTTGCTCTGTGGCCCAGGCTGGAGTGCAGTGGCCGGATGTCAGCTCACTACAAGCTCCGCCTCCTGGGTTTA
>NW_012114253.1:1136734-1137136 GCF_000951035.1 Colobus angolensis palliatus | reverse complement strand
AGTAATCACTTAATAAGTGAGCTAAATTTCTTAAATTGCTATGTGAATAATAAACATATGTTGAACAATTATTATGTGCCAGCAACTGTGCTAAGTACTTAATAGACATTATCTCATTTACAACTTACAAATACGCAAAAGATGTGTTAGAATTCCCATTTAACAAAAAGGGGAAGCCCAGCTCTGCAGGCTGGGCGTGGTGGCTCATATCTGTAATCCCAGCACTTTGGGAGGCCGAGGGGGGAAGAATCACTTGAGGGTGGCAGTTCGAGATCAGCCTGGACAAAATAGTGAAACCCTGTCCCTACCAAAATACAAAAATTAGCTGGGCGTGGTAGCATGTGCCTGTCCTGTAGTCCCAACTACTTGGGAGGCTACGGTAGGAGGATCGCTTGAGCCCAG
>NW_012114253.1:1135473-1135964 GCF_000951035.1 Colobus angolensis palliatus | reverse complement strand
ATCTAAAAACATAAATAAATAAATGAAAATACAAAAGTAAAATTAAAAAGGGTTGAGGTGCAATCTCCCTGCTGTCCTGGATGTGCCATGCTCCCCTTTTTTCTCTGCTTCCTGACTGGTCTCCCCATTTCCACTCTGTCCCTCTTCCGATCCATTGTCTGCATAGCCTGCTGAACAGCTTTTCAAAGACCCAAACTAATCAGGTGACTCGCTCCCTGCCTATACTCCCCAGTAGCTTCCCATTGCTCTCAGGATAAAGTCCAGTCGTCCTCTTATGACCCGTAGGATGCATATGGGTCATAAGACCCGTATGCCTCTTTCTCTCTATCCCCCCCGTCTCCATCATCTTCAGCATCACTGGGCCTTCTTCCAGTTGCTTGCATATGTCCAAGCCTCTTCCTAATTTGGCCTTACACATGCTGTTCCCTTTGGCTGGCACACCTAGCAAATTCCTGCTTGTTCTTCAAGTCTCAGTTTAAAGGTACTTCCCT
>NW_012114253.1:1134202-1135423 GCF_000951035.1 Colobus angolensis palliatus | reverse complement strand
TCTCTACTAAAAAATACAAAAAACTAGCCGGGCGACGTGGCAGGGGCCTGTAGTCCCAGCTACTCGGGAGGCTGAGGCAGGAGAATGGCCTAAACCCAGGAGGCGGAGCTTGCAGTGAGCTGAGATCCGGCCACTGCACTCCAGTCTGGGCGGCAGGGCGAGACTCCGTCTCAAAAAAAAAAAAAAAAAAAAACAGAAAGACTGGCTCCCGTCAGCCGAGTCAGCCATCTCACTGGGCAACCAGAGGTACGCCCTTCAGCTGTCTGCATCCCAGGATTCGGTATCCAGGAAGTGGACCCGGGGCCTATTCCAAGCGTCTCTTTGGGTTTTTCTGCCCTCTGGTGGTAAATCTTGAAACTAGCAAGAAACAGCTCACCTGAACTTCGCAGCACACTCCCTCTCCCTCTATAGAACAACGTTTTTGCCTTAGTGCTCTGGAAAAAAAAAATGGAAATGGTATAAGAGATTGAGGCAGCCAAGCATGGTGGCTCACACTGTAATTCCAGTACTTTGGGAGGCCAAGGTGGGAGGATTGCTTAAACCCAGGAGTTCAAAACCAGCTTGGTCAACATGGTGAGACCTGCATCTCTATAAAAACTTTTTAAAAACTTAGCCAGGCGGTCCCAGCTACTCGGGAGGCTGAGGCAGGAGGATTGCTTGAGCCCAGGAGGTTGAGGCTGTAGTGAGCCGTGATTGCAACGCTATCCTCCAGCCTGGGTGACAGAGCGAGACCTTGCCTCAAAAAAATAATACATAAATAGGTTGGGGGTAGTAGCTCACTCCTGTAATCCCAGGCCAGCACTTTGGGAGGCCGAGGCAGGCGGATCACCTGAGGTCAAGAGTTTGAGACCAGCCTGGCCAACATGGTGAAACCCTGTCTCTACTAAAAGTACAAAAATTAGCCGGGCGTGGGAGCGGGCACCTGTATTCCCAGCTACTCCAGAGGCTGAGGCAGGAGAATTGCTTGAACCCGGGAGGTGGAGGTTGCAGTGAGGTGATATCATGCCACTGCACTCCAGCCTGGGTGACAGAGGAAGACTGTCTTGAAAAATAAAAATAAAAAATAAATAAATAAAAGAGTTGACTAGGCGCAGTGACTCACGCCTGTAATCCTAACACTTTTGGAGGCCGAGGCAGGTGGATCACCTGAGGTCAGGAGTTCAAGACCAGCCTGACCAACACGGTGAAACCCCATCTCTACTAAAAAAAAAAAAAAAAATT
>NW_012114253.1:1128073-1129687 GCF_000951035.1 Colobus angolensis palliatus | reverse complement strand
GTAGAGACGGGGTTTCACCATGTTGGCCAGGATGGTCTCAATCTCTTGATCTCGTGATCCACCCGCCTTGGCCTCCCAAAGTGCTGGGATTACAAGTGTAGTGTAAGCCACTGTGCCTGGCCCAGAGATACACTTTTATATTCCCCTGCACTTCCAGTTTTAAGAGTATTCTTTGGAATTGTAATTACTTGTCTGGTGACTGCCTTTTGGTTATTTTTAATTTTTTTTGTAGTGTTGGGGCCTCACTATGCTGATCAAGCTGGTCTCAAATTCCTGGCTTTAAGCTGTCCTTCTGCCTTGGCCTCCCAAAGTGTTGGGATTACAGGCGTGAGCCACCAGTTCCTGCCCAACCTTTCTTCATAGCGAACAAGAACCCTATCTCATTCCATGCTGTATTTCTAGCACCTAGCACAATTCCTAGCACATGGTAGGTTCTGAACACTAGGTGAATGAATAAGTGAGTGAAGGCAGCAATCCAAAGAACTGGAAGCCATTCGAGAATTCTGAAGTCACTCGGGAGCCTGCCATATTTCATCTGTGTAAGTCTCAGCTGCAATTTATCCATTGCTTAAAGTCATATGCGTGGCTAATAATCAGGAACTAGTTTCCTATTAGCTCAAAGTATTATTCCTTAGGTAATAATAGATTGTGTCTTACCACAGCACCACAGGAGTTTATTCCAGAACTTACTTTCCCTCATATCTCATAATGAACTAACTGTATCATCACCCAGAACAAGCCAGCAAATGACCATGGCAACCTTACTTTGTGGTCTCACACTATCTTACAACTAACTATACAGTCTTCACCACTAAAGTTATAGAGGTGGCCACTTTGTATCTGTATTTCTCTGCACCGTCAGGTGCAAGTCTGGCGGCAGGGAGGGGCTGTAGCTGCAGGAATGCAGGGAGGTCTCAGCCTCACCCAGGCCCTTTCCCTTGTAGAGCGCAAGTGTTAGGCTGCAGGGAAATGGCAGTGAACCTTCACATCCAGGGCACATGTGAAGACCCATTGCAGCTGCGGGAAGAGGGAGGGATGGAAAACCATCCTTGACCCAGGATTGTATGCCAATACCATTACAAGGCTCCTACTTTTGGGAAAGGGGCAAGAAGCTCTCATATAGGATCTGCCGAACGTACCAGGCAGAGTTTTGGTGCTGTGGGAAGGGGGAAGGAGCAAGAACACTGAGGAAGCCCCATTCTCAAGACCTAGGGCGATGGAGTTTGCATAAGACTGGATTTGAACCAGGACAACAGACACCCCCCTTTTTAAGGCTAGCAAGCATCAAGTAACACGCACTAGCAATCTAACTTATGAATGGAAAGCTGACAGGTAGGAGCAGTAACACAGAGTAAATCCCTCCAGCAACCCCGCCCTCATCCTCAGCTTGAGATGATGCTAAAAGAATGAAGAACCAGTGGTACAATGAAGGTAACCATAGCAACAATGAAGGTAATCATAGCAACAACGAAATCCAAACCCCACCCAACTCCTGACCAGACTAACTTCAGCTCCAATACTAAGTGCTACACGCCCATTTCCAGGAATGAATACTATTTAAGTTTCAACTGTCCTACACACAATGTCAGGCACTTATTCAAAAAGTATAAAACA
>NW_012114253.1:1125394-1126578 GCF_000951035.1 Colobus angolensis palliatus | reverse complement strand
AGAGAGAAAGGAGGGAAGGAAGGAAGCAAGGAAGGAAGGAAGGAAGGAAAGAAGGAAGGAAGGAAGGAAAGAAGGAAGGAAGGAAGGGAGGGAGGGAGGGAGGGAAGAAAGAAAGAAAGGTGAAAAAACAAAGAACAGAGCATCTGAGAAATGTGGGACAATTCAGGTTTTCAAATATACATGTAATTGGACTCATAGAAGGAAAAGAAAGAGAATAGGGAGAAAAAATGTCTGAAGAGATAATGGCTGAGAATTTTCCAAAAATAGTGAAAGGCATCAAAACATATGTCCAAAAATCACAGAGAACATTACATAGTATAAATATCATCCCCACAAAAAACAAAAACCATACCTAGATACATTATAGTCAAAAAGCTAAAAACCAAGGATATGCTGGGTGCAGTGGCACACACACGCCTGTAATCCCGGCACTTTGGAAAGCCAAGGTGGGTTGATTGCTTGAGCCCAGGAGTTACAGAGCAGCCTGGACAACATGGCGAGACCCTTGCTTCTACAAAACACACAAAAATAGCTGGCTGTAGAGGTGTGCATCTGTAGTCCCAGCTACTTGGGATGCTGAGATAGGAAATCCCTTGAGCTTGGGAGGCGTAGGCAAGCCTCCCACTGCACTCCAGCCTGGGAATATAGGGAGACCCTGTCTCAAACAAACAAACAAACAAAAATTTAAAAAAATTAAAAATAAAAACCAAAGATAAAGAGACAATTTTGAAGGCAGCCTGTATTAGTCAGGGTTCTCCAGAGAAACAGAGACAATAAGACATGGATAGATAGATAGATAGGGATGTATTATAAGAAATTGCCTCATGCAGTTACGGGCTTACAAGTCCTAAGATTTGCCGGATGAGTCAGTAAGCTGGAGACACAGGAGAGTCAATGGTTCAGTTCCAGTCCGAGGGCGTGAGAATCAGGAAAGCCAATGGAATAGTTTCTGCAGAAAGGCTGGGAAGTTTGAGACCCAGGAAGGGCTGATGTTTCAGTTCTTTTTTTTTTTTTTTTGTCTCTTGTTGCCCAGGCTGGAGTGCAGTGGCACTATCTCAGCTCACCGCAAGCTCCACCTCCCGGGTTCAAGAGATTCTCCTGCCTCAGCCTCCCAAGTAGCTGGGATTACAGGCATGTGCCCCCATGCATGGCTAATTTTGTATTTTTAGTAGAGACGGGGTTTC
>NW_012114253.1:1119901-1120758 GCF_000951035.1 Colobus angolensis palliatus | reverse complement strand
GGCCTCCCAAAGTGCTGGGATTACAGGCTTGAGCCACCGCACCCGGCCTGACTTCTTTACTTAGTCTACTGATTTGAACCTAATACTGAATTAAACGCATCCAAAACACCTTCACAGAAACATCCAGAATAATTGTTGACTAAATATCTGACCACCCCATGGCTCAGTCAAGACGACACCTAAAATTAATCATCACACAGCCAAAGGGGAAAAAATGACACATGATTACATACAGAGGAACAAAGATAAGAATTATACCTGACTTCTTATCCATGCAAGCATAAGACAATGAACCGACATCTTTAGTGCTGAAGAAACCGTCAACTCAAAATTCTATACGTTGCAAGAATTGATTTCAAAAGTGAGGATGTTGGTAACGAATTCATACATGGTGTAAATTGCACAGACCTCTACATGCACACACTGGAATACGTATAAAAACTCACATAGGAGAAATCTGAATAAGGTCTGTATTCTGCTTAAAATCATTGTACTCATGTCAGTGTCTTGAATTGACAATATCAGGTTTTGATATTGTACATGGTTATGTAAAATGTTACCATTAGGAGAAGCTAGATGAAAGGTAAGCAGGGCTCTCGATGCTATTTTTTTGCAACTTCCTATGAATCTATCATTTTTTTATAGATTCATTTAATTATTTTAATATAAAGAGGTATGTTTATTTTGGGTTTTTGTTTTGTTTTGTTTTGTTTTTGAGACAGGATCTCACTCTGTTGCCCAGGCTGGAGTGCAGTGGCAGGATCAGAGCTTACTGCAGCCTCCATCTCCTGAGCTCAAGTGATCCTCCCACCTCAGTCCCTCAAGTACCTGGGACTATGGGCATATACCACCATACT
>NW_012114253.1:1114814-1118248 GCF_000951035.1 Colobus angolensis palliatus | reverse complement strand
GATGGTCTCGATCTCCTGACCTCGTGATCCGCCCGTCTCGGCCTCCCAAAGTGCTGGGATTACAGGCTTGAGCCACCGCGCCCGGCCGGTAAATACATTTTTGAGAGGAGCTTCAGCATCCTTGAAGAGCTCTGTGGTCTTTTTTTCTCTTTTGGTTAGAAATTACAGTAGAGGCCAGGCGAGGTGTCTTACCCCTGTAATCCTAGCACTTTGGGAAGCCGAGGCAGGCAGATCATTTGAGGTCAGTAGTTTGAGACCAGCCTAGCCAGCATGGTGAAATCCTGTCTGTACTTAAAAAAAATACAAAAATTAGCTGGGCATGGTGGCATGTACCTGTAGTCCCAGTTACTCAAGAGGCTGAGGCAGAATAGCTTGAACCTGGGAGGCGGAGGTTGCAGTGAGCCGAGATCCTGCCACTGTACTTCAGTCTGGGTGACAGAGTGAGACTCCATCTCAAAAAAAAAAAAAGAAAAAGAAAAAGAAAAGAAAGAAAAAAAAATGAAATTACTGTGGGAATTGCTATAATTTCCCATTGAACTGGGATCCCTAAATATAATGTGGATAATGAGATCCTGGGATAGCAGGGGTCAAGTGGCAGTACTTACTTGCCAAAACCATGGTGTACAGGTACTGTAATGAACAGCAGAGCCAAAGTAGTAACCAGAATGATCTGACTCACAGAGACCTACGCATTCATTGGCTCGTTGATCATGGCATCCCTTGAAAAGAATAATATGAGTAATCTATTAAAGTCTTTTTTTTTTTTTTTTTTCCCAGATAGGGTCTCACTCTGTCACCCAGGCTGGAGTGCAGAATCATGGCTCATTGCTGCCTTGACCTCCCGGGGTCAAGCGCTCCTCTTGTCTCAGCCTCTGAGTCGCTGGGACTACAGGCACATGCCACCACACCCAGCTAATTTATTTTATATATATATATAAATGCGTGTGTGTGTGTGTGTGTGTGTATTTAGACAGAGTTTCACTCTTGTTGCTCAGGCTGGAGTGCAACAGCACAATATCGGCTCACTGCAACCTCTTCCTCCTGGGTTCGAGCGATTCTCCTGTCTCAACCTCCCGAGTAGCTGGGATTACAGGCACGCGCTACCACGCCTGGCTAATTTTGTATTTTCAGTAGAGACCGGGTTTCTCCATGTTGGTCAGGCTGGTCTCGAACTCCAGGCCTCAGGTGATCAGCCTGTCTCAGCCTCCCAAAGTGCTGGGATTACAGGCGTGAGCCACTGCGCCCGGCCACTAATGTTTTTTTCTTTTTTTTTTTTTTGAGACAGAGTTTGCTCTTGTTGCCCAGGCTGGAGTGCAATGGTACAATCTCGGCTCACCACAACCTCCGCCTCCTGGGTTCAAGTGGGTTTCCTGCCTCAGCCTCCCGAGTAGCTGGGACTACAGGCGCCCACCACCACGCCCGGCTTATTTTTTGTATTTTTAGTAGAGACGGGGTTTCACCATGTTAGCCAGCATGGTCTCTATCTCCTGACCTCGTGATCCGCCCGCCTCGGCCTCCCAAAGTGCTGGGATTACAGGCGTGAGCCACCGCGCCCGGCCACTAATGTTTTTTTCTTTTTTTTTTTTTTGAGACAGAGTTTGCTCTTGTTGCCCAGGCTGGAGTGCAATGGTACAATCTCGGCTCACCACAACCTCCGCCTCCTGGGTTCAAGTGGGTTTCCTGCCTCAGCCTCCCGAGTAGCTGGGATTACAGGTATGTGCCACCATGCCCAGCTAATTTTGTAATTTTAGTAGAGACGGAGTTTCTCCATGTTGGTCAGGCTAATCTCGAACTCCCAACCTCAGGTGATCCACCCTCCTCGGCCTCCCAAAGTGCTGAGATTACAGGTGTGCGCCACTGTGCGCAGCCCCTGGACCCTAATTTCTTTTTTTTTTTTTTGAGACGGAGTCTTGCTGTGTCACCCAGGCTGGAGTGCAGTGGTGCAATCTCAGCTCACTGCAACCTCCGCCTCCCAGGTTCATGCCATTCTCCTGCCTCACCCTCCCAAGTAGCTGGGACTACAGGTGCCCGCCACCATGCCCAGCTAATTTTTTTGTATTTTTTAGTAGAGATGGGGTTTCACCATGTTAGCCAGCATGGTCTCTATCTCCTGACCTCGCAATCCGCCCGCCTTGGCCTCCCAAAGTGCTGGGATTAAAGGCGTGAGCCACCGCACCCAGCCCCCGGCCACTAATTTTTATATATATTTTGTAGAGCCGGGGTCTTACTTTGTTTATCAGGCTGGTCTCAAACTCCTGGCCTCAACTGATCCTCCCTCCTTGGCCTCCAAAAGTGTTGAGGCTATAGGCAGGCATGAGCCACTGCACACATCCTATTAAATTCTTATTTGAGCTGTATAAGCAGAAGAGTTATGGAGTGAATGAAGTCTAATTGGAATCACCAAAACAGAGAATCATGGCCTCTCAACCAGTTTCTACACTTGAGGCAATTTTCAGACTCAGAGACCAGAATCCCTTGAATGAAAGGGAGGACAGATGCTCTATGAAAGACCTGCTACATTGCCAAAAACATATACTGTTAGTCTTTCTCCCAGTCTTCCCCAAGGGACCTGTGGCTATTTACCAGGGTGACAGCATACTGGGGAAAAGGAAGTAGTCAGACTTTCCAGGGATTATTGGACACTGGCTCTGAATTGACACTTTTTTTCTGGAGACCCAAAATGTCACTGTGGTCCCTCATCACAGTACAGGTTTATGGAGGTCAGGTGATTGATGGAGTTTTAGCTCAGGTCCTACTTATGGTGGGCCCAGTGAATGCTCAGATCAATCCTGTGGCTATTTCCCCAGCTCTGGAATGCATAATTGGAATAGATATACTTAGCAACTGGCAGAATCCCTGCATTGGCTCCCTGACCTGTGGCGTAAGGGCTATTACAGCAGGAAAGGCTAAATGGAAGCCACTAGGGCTGCCTCTACTTGCAAAATTAGTAAACCAAAACCACCCTGCATTCGCAGAGACTTCAGAGATGAGTACCCCATCAAGGACTTAAAAGATGCAGGAGTGGTGATTCCCATCACATCCCCGTTCAACTTACCTATTTGGCCTCTGCAGGAAACAGATGAATCCTGGAGAATGACAGTGGATTATCAAAAACTTAATCAGACAGTAACTCAATTGCACTGCTGTTTCACTGCTTAAGCAAATTGGCATGTTCCCTGATACCTGGTATGCAGCTACTGACTTGGCAAATGCCTTTTGCTCCATCCCTGTCCATAAAGACCACCAGAAGCAGTTTGCTTTCAGCAACACCTTCACTGTCCTATCTCAGGGATCTATCAACTCTCCAGCTTTTTTTTTTTTTTTTTTAAGATGGAGTCTCAGCGGGGTGCGGTGGCTCACGCCTGTAATCCCAGCACTTTGGGAGGCTGAGGCGGGTGGATCACGAGGTCAGGAGATCGAGACCATCCTGGTTA
>NW_012114253.1:1109722-1111149 GCF_000951035.1 Colobus angolensis palliatus | reverse complement strand
AAACCCTGTCTCTACTAAAAATACAAAAAAATTAGCCAGGTGTGGTGTCACAGGCCTGTAATCCCAGCTATTCAGGAGGCTGAGGCAGGAAAATCACTTGAACCTGGGAGGCAGAGGGTGCAGTGAGCCAAGATCGTGCCAGGGCACTCCAGCCTGGGTGACAGAGGAAGACTCCGTCTCAAAAAAAAAAACAAAAAAATTGGCCAGGCGTGGTGGCTCACGCCTGTAATCCCAACACTTTGGGAGGCCAAGGTGGGTGGATCACAAGGTCAGGAGATCGAGACCATCCTGGCTAGCACAGTGAAACCCCATCCCCACTAAAAATACAAAAAAATTAGCCAGGTGTGGTGGCGGGCGCCTGTAGTCCCAGCTACTTGGGAGGCTGAGGCAGGACAATGGCATGAACCCAGGAGGTGGAGCTTGCAATGAGCTGAGATCGCTCCACTGCACTCCAGCCTGGGCAACAGAGTGAGACTATAAATAAATAAATAAATAAATAAATAAATAAATGTCCATGGTTGGTAATTTTAGCAGAAGTATTATTCGTAGGGAAGACAAATCCATATCATATCCAGAGTGAATGTCTATCCCAATAAAAACAAAGTACTGCTCCTTCCATGATAGAAGTGGTACAATGTAATTAACCTGTCCTTAGGTAGTTAGCTAATAGCCCTAGGGAATGGTGCCATATCTGAGGCTTGGCATTGACCTCTACTGCTAGCAGGTGGGGTGACAGCAGTGTCTGTAGCCAGATAGACTTTGGTGAGTGGAAGTTTGTATTGTTGAGGCTATGCATAACCCTATCCCTGCCACCATGGCCACTTGGTGTCTGAGCCCATTTGGTGATGACAAACATCTTGGCTAGAGAAACAAGCTGATTGGAATCCACAAAATGGGTCATCCTAGCCACTTGGTTATTATTACTATTATTATCACTATTGAGACAGAGTATCGCTCTGTTGCCCAGGCTGGAGTGTAGTGGTAAAATTTTGGCTCACTGCAGCCTCAACTTTCCAGGCTCAAGTGATCCTCCCACTTCAGCCTGCCAAGTAGCTGGGACTACAGGCACACGCTACCATGCTCAGCTAATTTTTATATTTTTTGTAGAGATGAGATTTCACCATGTTGCCCATGCTGGTCATGCAGTGATGCAATCTCAGCTAACTGCAACCTCCACCTTCCGGATTCAAGCAATTCTCCTGCCTTAGCCTCCCAAAGTAGCTAAGACTACAGGTGCCTACCACCACACTCAGCTAATTTTTGTATATTTTAAGTACAGATTGGGTTTCACCATGTTGGTCAGGCTAGTCTCAAACACCTGACCTCAAGTGATCTGCCAGCCTTGGTCTCCCAAAGTGCTGGGGTTACAGGCATGAGCCAATGCACCCAGCCCATTTGATTTTTTTTTCTTTTTTTTTTTTTGAGAC
>NW_012114253.1:1101927-1102650 GCF_000951035.1 Colobus angolensis palliatus | reverse complement strand
TCTCCTGCCTCAGCCTCCTGAGTAGCTGGGACTATAGGTACACACCACCACACCTGGCTAATTTTTTGTATTTTTAGTAGAGGCGCAGTTTCACTGTGTTAGCCAGGATGGTCTTGATCTCCTGACCTCATGATCCACCCGCCTCAGCATCCCGAAGTGCTGGGATTACAGGCGTGAGCCACCGCGCCCGGCCTACTCCCTCCTTTTAAAGCAAGGCAGGAGCAGAGTCCGGGTGAGTTTTGTCCCTGGCAAGGGTGCCTGTGCAGGCCATCACTCTGTCTACCATGGGATGTAAATCCTGGGTCAAGGCTCACCTGGAATTTCTCCTGTCTAGGAAGTCTTCTCTGGTCACCCTAGCCCACCAGGTTGTCCTGTCCCCGGCACTGGTGTATTGTGGGGTGGTCCCTTCAGTCATATGTTGCTATGGCTATCTGCCCTCCAGCATCCTTCGATCCCCCCGTCCATGTAGCCAAGTCACTGAGCCCTGCTATGTGCCTGGCCCCAGCCAGGCACTGGGCCGCTGGAAATGGTGCTGGCACCTCCACAGCCCAGAGAATTGGGACCTCTGTGTCATGGATTGAATTGTCTTCCCCCTCCAAATTCATGTCTTGAAGTCCTAAACCCCAGCACCCCAGAATGTGACCTTATTTGAAAATAGGGGCCGGAGGCAGGCGGATCACTTGAGAACAGAGTGAGACTCCATCTAAAGAAAAAAAAAGGCCA
>NW_012114253.1:1098798-1101877 GCF_000951035.1 Colobus angolensis palliatus | reverse complement strand
TGAGACTTTGTCCAAAAAAAAAAAAAAAAAATCAGGAGTGTAGTTATCCATAGAGGATAGTGGGGCTCTGCTTCAAAATCCTAAGGGTCTGCACTGTGATTCACCTAGAGGGGTCTACCGAAGACTGCAGACAACTCTATCTGCTAACGACACTCCAAGTGCCATGGGATCTGCTGTATCCTATGGCCCAAGTGGCAGAATAGCTTGCACAGCAGCCTGGACCTTTTTCAGAGCCTTCTCTTCTTCTGAGTTCCACTCAAAACTACCAGTTTTTTTCCCATTCCAGAGAGTGTAGCTAAAAATAAATAAATAAATAATCTAAAACTAGCAGCTTTTCAGATCACTCAGTAAATGGGTCAGAGCAAAACACCCAAATGTGAAATACATGGTCTCCAAAATCCAAAGGGACCCACCAGGCCTTGTGCCTCTTTCTTGGTTGTAGGAGGGTCCAGCTGCAACAAAGCATTCTTCATCTTAGAAAGGACATCTCCTTGAGGTCTGGAGTTCAAGACCAGCCTGGCCAACATGGTAAAACCTGGTCTCTACTAAAAATTCAAAAATTAGTCAGGCATGGTGGTACATGCCTGTAATCCCAGCTACTCGGGAGGCTGAGGCAGTGAATTGCTTGAACCCAGGAGGCAGATGTTGCAGTGAGCCAAGATCGTGCCATTGCATTCCAGCACTCCAGCCTGGGTGACAGAGTGAGACTCCATCAAAAAAAAAAAAAAAAAAAAAAAAGGAAGGACTATCTCAACATTCCTGAGACCACTGGATCCTTAGAAATGTCACCAGAGTAGAAGGCGCCTGAATTTTAGTTACCATGCAGGCTGAGCTCCCACCATGAACTGGGTATTGAATTTACCAATAAGGACAGAATAGTTGCTGCTTCTTGCTCACTAGGTGCATTCAGCACAGTATCATCAATGTGATAGGCTGGTATGGCATCTTGGGTAAAAGAGAAAGCAATCAACATCCCTGTGAACAGCTGGGTGCGGTGGCTCATGCCTGTAATCCTAGCACTTTGAGAGGCTGAGGCAGGAGGACTGCCTGAAGCCAGGATTTTTTGTATAGATCGCTACAAAAAAAAAAAAAAAAAAACCAAACAAACAAAACAGACCTGTGAACTGAATTATGACAAAAAGGTAGAGAGTTGGCCAGGCATGGTGGCTCACACCTGTAATTCCAGCACTTTGGGAGACTGAGGCAGGTGGATCGCCTGAGGTCAGGAGTTCAAGACCAGCCTGGCCAACATGGTGAAACCCCATTTCTACTAAAATACAAAAATTAGCTGGGTGTGGTAGCACACACCTGTAATTCCAGCTATTCAGGAGGCTGAGGCAGGAGAATCGCTTGAATCCGGGAGGCGGAGATTGCAGTGAGCCGAGATCACGCCATTGCACTCCAGCCTGGGTAACAGATAAGACTCCATCTTTTTGTTGTTGTTGTTTGTTTGTTTGTGACGGAGTCACAAATTCACCATATGGAATTCACCATAATTGACTGGTCTTACCATGTTCCCCATTAGCCTGAAGCAGCTAGTTTGACAGAATAGTGAATTGCCTTTTGAAGACTCAGTGACAGTGCTATCTAGGTGACAATACCTTGCAGGGCTGGGGTAATGCCCTGCAGGATGCTGTACATCCTCTAAATCAGTGTCCAGCATATGGTGCTACTTCTCTTACAGCCAGGTTTCTTTCACAGGGCCAGGAGTCAAAGGGTAGAAATTAGAAGTGGCTCCAATCACCTTTATTTATTTATTTATTTATTTGAGACGGAGTCTCGCTCTGTCACTAGGCTGGAGTGCAGTGGCGTGATCTCAGCTCAATGAAACCTCCGGCTCTCTTCTTCAAGTGATTCTCCTGCCTCAGCCTACTGACTAGTTGGGATTACAGGCACACACCACCATGCGTAGCTAATTTTTGTATTTTTAGTAGAGATGGGGTTTCATCATGTTGCATGTTGGCCAGGATGGTCTTGATCTTCTGACCTCGTGTTCTGCCTGCCTCGGCCTCCCAAAGTGCTGGGATTACAGGTGTGAACCACCGCGCCTGGCCTCCAATCACTTTTATCCCTACCAATGCACTAGCAGCATTTCTGCTTCCCGTCCCCATGACCTTAGGCTCTGTTAATTTAGAGGTTGGTTCCAAAGGGAGAAATGCTTCCACTAGGCGACACAATGATTACATTAAACTGGAGGTTGAGGATGCCACTCAGTCGCCTTGTGCTCCCCTTGGCCAAAATTAATAGGCAAAGAAGGAGGTCACTGTACTGGCTGGGATGACTGGCCTTGATTACCAAGGGGACCCTGTATTGCTGCTACACAACAGAGGTAAGGAAGAGTATATCTGGAATACAGGAGCTCCCGTAGGGCATCTGTTAATACACACAGTCTTTGTCTTATGATGATTTGACTTACGATTTTTTTGACTTTATGATGGGCAGAAGTGATACACATTCAGTAGAAACTGTTTTTTGAATTGTCAATTTTGGTCTCTTCCTGGGCTAGCAATATAGAGTACAATGCTTTCTCATGATGCTGGGCAGTGGCGGCGACTGTGGCTGCCAGTCAGCCACACGATCACAAGAGTAGACAGCTGATACTGTATTCTACAGTGTGCTGTATTTAACAAATTACGTGAGATAGTCAACATCTCTAGTCAACAAAATAGGCTTTGTGTTAGATGATTTTGCCTAACCACAGGCTAATGGAAGTGTTCTGAGCACATTTAAGGGCTAAGCTATGATGTTCAGTAGGTTAGATGCATTAAGTGCATTTTCAATTTACGGTATTTACAACTTAAGATGGATTTAATCAGGGCCAGATGCAGTGGCTCACACCTGTAATCTCAGCGCTCAGGCCAAGGCAGGCAGATCACTTGAGCCCAGGAGTTCAAGACCGGCCTGGGCCACATGTGAAACCCCGTCTCTACTAAAAATACAAAAAATTTAGCCAGGCTGATAGTGCGTGGAGGCTGAGGTGGGAGGATCACCTGAGCTTGGGAAGTAGAGGCTGCAGTGAGCCAAGATTGCACCACTGCCCTCCAACCTGGGTGACAGAGTGAGACCCCATCTCAAAAAA
>NW_012114253.1:1089729-1094776 GCF_000951035.1 Colobus angolensis palliatus | reverse complement strand
GTGGCTCACCCCTGTAATCCTAGCACTTTGGGAGGCCGAGGTGGGCGGATCACCTGAGGTTGGGAGTTTGAGACCAGCCTGACCAACATGGAGAAACACCATCTCTACTAAAAATACAAAAAATTAGCCGGGCATGGTGGTATTGTGTGCCTGTAATCCCAGCTACTCGGGAGGCTGAGGCAGGAGAATCACTTGAACCCGGGAGGTGGAGGCTGCGATGAGTCGAGATCACATCATTGCACTCCAGCTTGGGCAATGAGAACAAAACTGTTTCAGAAAAAAAAAGAAAAAAATTGAAAATAGGGTCATTGCTGATGTAATTAGCTAAAATGAGGTTATTAGGGTTGGCCCTAATCTGACTGGTGTCTTCATAAAAGGGGGAAATTTGGACAGAGACAGGCATGCCTGCAGGGAGAATACCATATGAAGATGAAGGCAGAGGCCCGGGTGATGCTTCTACAAGCCAAGGAGCACCAAAAGTTGCCAGAAGCTAGGAGAGCCTGGAACCGAGTCTTCCTCACAGCCCTCAGGAGTCAATGTCGCCAACACCTCGATCTTGGACTTTGAGCCTCCAGAACTGGGAGCTATGCAAGCTCCCAAGTTTGTGGTACTTTGTTAGGGTGGCCCTAGCAAACTCATACACTCTGATAGAAGCCTGTGTGAGTTTCCTGATACTGACTGGGAGGTTAGGAAGGGCTTCCTAGAGGAGGAGATGCTGAGCTGGGGTTTCAAGGATGGGTAGTTTATCAGGCAAGAACATTCCAGGCAGAGTGAAAAACATATGCAAACCCCAGGAGGTACAGTGACCATCAGAGACTCTTCCTTGAACTTTTCTGTCCTTTTTTTTCAGACAGAGTCTTGCTCTGTCGCCCAGGCTGGAGTGCAGTGGCGCGATCTTGGCTCATTGCAACCTCTGCCTTCCAGGTTCAAGCGCGTCTCCTGCCTCAGCCTCCTGAGTAGCTGGGACTACAGGCGTGCACCTCTGTGCCCAGCTAATTTTTGTATTTTTAGCAGAGACAGGGTTTCCCCATTGTCACCAGGCTGGTCTTGAACTCCTGACCTCAAGTGATCCACCCGTCTCAGCCTCCCAAAGTGCTGGGATTACAGGCGTGAGCCACTGTGCCCGGCTCTTTCTTTTTCTTTTTTTTGAGATGGAGTCTCGCTCTGCTGCCCAGGCTGGAGTACAGTGGTGCGATCTCAGCTCACTAAAACCTCCGCCTCCCAGGTTCAAGCGATTCTCTCACCTCAGCCTCCCGAGTAGCTACGATTACAGGTGTGCACCATCACACCTGGCTAATTTTTGTATTTTTAGTAGAGCTGGGGTTTCACCACGTTGGTCAGTCTGGTCTCAAACTCCTGACCTCAAGTGATCCACCTGCCTCGGCCTCCCAAAGTGCTGGGATTGCAGGCATGAGTCACCGCACCCGGCCCTCCTTGAATCTTTCTTTGATTTTCCCTACTGCCTTCCCTGCCCAAGCATCTGAGACCTGGAAACTCCCTTGCTCGAAGATAACAGAAAAATTATTTTTACCAGGAGACCTCTTGGACGCAGGTGGTGATGTGCATCATTCTCACCAGCAGGGGGTGCTCACCCAATTGTAGGTGAAGGACGGGTGGCTGGGGGCACAGGTACTGAGCAACCTTCTGGCATTTGTCAGGGTCCAAGGTCCCTGCTCTCATGGGCAAGTGCGCCCAGCCCTGGAGAAGCTAGGGTGGGCAGCCCTGTGCCGGCCTCAGGACACACAGCACCCTGGGAGGACAGACACCCAGACACATTGCCCTCCTTACAAGTACTTTATTTCCACTACAATAGTGCCACACCAAAACTACAGTAGCACAAAACATAATACAAAAAATAGATTCCCAGCTCCCAACTCCATGTCCGCGCACCCACAGAGAAGCCAGCCCTATGGCTCCCCAGGCCTAAGGGGAGGGGTCTCACTTCATCTTCCTTAAAGCTTTGGAGTGGGTAGTAGCAGTGGCAGGGGCTTCCACTCCTGCTGGGCCTGAGCCCTCTTCTTCCCCAACCCACTGCCGGCCCCGGCAGACCTGAGCCATGAGTGTGGTCTCCATTCCTTCGGGCTGCACCCCCAGCCCTAGGACAGCTGCCTCAGTCCAGGGGGTCCAAGCCCATGGTGCTGGTGCTGACACTGTGGGACCATCTCCACGTGGAAGACAGGAGGGTCAGGGGAGGGGAGGCAGAGGGGACACCATGGCTGGGAGAAGCCCACCTCTATGTGGCAAGGGGACTATGGCCGCCTCCTACCCTAGTTCCTTCTCGGGTTCCTGTCTTCTCTGCAGAGCTACCAGGATTGCTGCGTGCTGGGACCAGGGCCTCCCTCTGGAATCCACTCTCGACACCTGCACCAGCTTGGAGGCTGACCCCGAGGTGGCAGGAGTGTCCCTGTGCTGTCTGCTTCCTCTCAGGCAGGAGGATTCCAGCTTCCCGGGTGAGGGGAGCCCACTGTCCGGGCAGGGCTGGGTCAGGAGGCCTGGGCTGCTGAGGTGGAAAAGCGGTGGCTGTGGTGGGCTCTCCCCCAGCTCTGTCTTGGGGCCTGGCTTCCCCACTGGACGGCAGAGACTGCTCCAGGTGCTTCCACTTGGTGGAGCCTGTGAATCTGCTATTGGAGAAGCTGTGGTCTCAGGCAAGGGACAGACACCACCGGCCAGACTGGGTTGAGGAACCTTCCTCTCACAGTGTCCCCTGGCTAAAAGCATCCCTCAAAGGGGAGTCCATCCATCTAGCTACAAGTACTATCTTGATTCAACCCAGGGGCCAACAATGGACTGTCACCCAGGGTAAGTCCAGCAGTTCTGCAGTCTTCCGATGCCCCATGCCGCGGGCCTGCAGGCCAGAGCTCCTGGGCTGCCGTGGGGGTTAGCCCTGCAGGCACCAGGGAAATGGGGCTACAGCCTGTGCTTCTGTCAGGACACCTGGTGGCTGCACTGAGGAGGCCAAGGAGCATCTGGGGCAGGGGCTGTCTCCTTGGGGTGGAGACTGGTGGCTGCAGCCTCAGATAAGGCACTAGAGGACTGGACTGGTCCTGGGAGCCAGGCCCAGCCACGTGGTGGATGACGGTGCTTAGAGAGAGAGAGGATTTGGGTCCTGCGGGAGGTGAGAGCTGTTTTCTCTTTTCTTTTTTTTTTTTGAGACGGAGTCTCCCTCTGTCACCCAGGCTGGAGTGCAGTGGCACAATCTCAGCTCACTGCAACCTCTGCCTCCTGAGTTCCAGCGATTCTCTTGCCTCAGCCTCCCGAGTAACTGGGATTACAGGTGCCCGTCACCACACCCGGCTTATTTTTGTATTTTTTTTAGTAGAGATGGGGTTTCACCACATTGGCCAGGCTGGTCTCGAACTCCTGACCTCAGGTGATCCGCCCACCTCGACCTCCCAAAGTGCTGGGATTACAGGCTTGAGCCACCGCGCCCGGCCCCGGAGGAAGGGAATTCTAAAGACCAGCTCTGACCACATGACCAGTTGCAGAAATGAGGACAATAATAACTATGAGTATTTCTTCCTTATTTTGTTATGAATGTTTGTATATAGATTAACCAAATATTTTTGTTTTCTTCCCTCTTATTCCCTTATCATCTAACATGAGATGTATTAATAATTTAAGTGAGGTGCGGGGGCTCACGCCTATAATCCCACCTTTTTGGGAGGGCAAGGCAGGCAATTACTTGAGACCAAGGAGTTTGAGACCACTTTGGGCAACATGGCAAAACCCTGTCTCTATAAAACATACAAAAAAATTAGCTGGGGGTGGTGGCATGTACCTGTAGTCCCAGCTACTGGGGAGGCTGAGGCGGGAGGATTGCCTGAGCCCAGGAGGTGGAGGCTATAGTGAGCCGAGATTGTACCACTGCACTCCAGCCTGGGTGATAAGAGTGAGACGCTGTCTCAAAATAAACAAATAAATAAAATAATAGTTAACTTTATATTACGGTATTTAGGTTACAGGATATCAAAAGAGAAGAATGAACATTATCCAGGGATTTTGTATCTTCTCCTGGGGAAGAGTTGGTGTGTTTTTGGTTGCATGCAGGATAGTTGTACCATGTTAGGTGTAAGTATGACTTTGTTATTGTGTGTATTTGGAAATGAAGTGTGGTTTAAGGATATCAATGAGGAAAATTAAAATTCTTCCATGATTTTTAAAACTTTTTTCTTTAGCCTCAATCTAGTTAGTCTTTCCTACTAGAGTGATTGATTGAAATATGGAGACAGACTCTCACTCTGTCACCCAGGCTGGAGTGCAGTGGTGCAATCACAGTTCACTACATCCTTGACCTCCTGGGCTCAAGTGATCCCCCCACCTCAGCCTCCAGAGTAGCTGGGACTACAGGCACATGCCACCACACTCTGCCAATTTTTGTATTTTTTTGTAAAGACGGGGGTCTTGCTACGATGTTTGGGCTGGCCTCAAACTCGTGGGCTCAAGCAATCTTCAGGTTCCCAAAGCACTGGAATCACAGGTATGAGCCACTGCACCCAGCTTCCCTATCTTTTTTCAAAAGAGATGGGAGTTGCAGCCTCCCTTTTTTTTTTTTTTTTTTTTGGTGACAGGGTCTCACTCTGTCACCCAGGCTGGAGTGCAGTGACGTGATCTCAGCTCACTGCAACTTCTGCCTCCTGGCTCAAGCAAACCTCCCACCTCAGCCTCCCGAGTGGTTGGGACCACAGGCATGTGCCACCACACCAGGCTAATTGTTGTATTTTTAGTAAAGACAGGTGTCTTGCTGTGTTGCCCAGGCTGGTCTCGAACTCCTGAGCTCAAGTGGTCCTCCTGCCTCGGCCTCCCAAAGTGCTGGGATTACAGGCATGTGCCACTGCACAAGTGCCCCCTTTATCCTATACCAATTCCCACATAGACACAGAAGTATTGCTTGCTGTCTAATCCATTCTAAGTGTTCAATTTCTCTATTCCCACACCAATACCATATATGTAATTTACTATCGCTTTATAACATTTTGATTGGGCCGGATACTTCATTGTTCTATTTTCTCAAAAGTGTCTTGCTTGGCTACTTTTTTTTTTTTTTTTT
>NW_012114253.1:1056253-1085874 GCF_000951035.1 Colobus angolensis palliatus | reverse complement strand
CCTCGACCTCCCAAAGTGCTGGGATTACAGGAGTGAGCCACCATACCCGGCCTACTTTCTCTTTTCTCCTTTCCCTGGGGAAGAGGTTGGCCAGACAGACCCTGGTGTGGCTGGGATGGGGGACTGCTGCAGAGAGGTAATGGGCCCCTGAGATAGACATGGGACAGCCTGAAAAAGTGGGACCGAGAGGGGACACCTGTGGCCAGCAGTGTATCTCTGATAGAGTCTCACCCTGCAGGGCTCCTACAGTCTGGCTTCAGGGTGCTTGGTACCCCTAGATGATGTTTGAGGGTCCTGACCTGGCCTCATTCTGCCATAGCCATCAGTCCCCTGCTGTGGCTTTGGGGATCAGAACTTCCCTGCTAGGTCTTCCACTGTTGGACTCAGGGGACAGAGGCAGGCTAGTTGAAGGGGCAGTGCCCATGAGCTGGGACCTCCCAGAGCCGGCTCCTCCCTCTGCCTGGCCTCCACACCTCTACTGGTCTCCACGCCTCTGCAAGAGGTGACAGGAGCTGAAATCAGACATCCCAGGAGCCGAGGCAGCTGTCTGATTTGGAGACTTGCTCTGTGGCCCAGGGATCCCTGCCTCAGCCCAGCCCCACAGGGAGTGGGGAAGAAAGGGAGTAAATCAGTGGGGCTTCCCTTGTCCACAGGTTATTTAGAAAAACAGAACATAATAAATATACCAATTCTTTCCTTAAAAAAAAAGTGTTTAAATGCGTTTTTCCCTGAAGATTTCCAGTGTATTCCACAATGTTTAAAAAATAGTTTCCCCAAAAATATATCTTGAAAGCATTTGACACAGTGGTGTTTGTGGCGTATCTGGTGCTTGTCAGCATGGGGCCCAGGCCTGATGAGCCACCCACCCGACACCCGAATGCCCGCTGAAGGTGGCGCACGTGTGTGCCTGGATGTCCGGCTCTTCACAAGGGGTCAGATGGTGGGTTTTGTTGAGAGCCGACACCATGGGCTCGGTTCCAGCTGAAAACCCTCCAGTGCGGGGAAGCAGGGCCCCGGGTGGCCAAGCGGGCTGAGCAATGCCCTGGAGGCTGGACGGGGGGGCTCGTCCTCAGCCCCTTCCCCTCCTCCGTCTTGGCTCTCTCTGCTTCGTCCTTACCAGACTTCGCATTTGTGAGGCGGGTTCATGGGTGAGCCAGGTGAGCAGTGGAAGTGTTCTGAGAACTCCTTGGAATTGGAGAGGGAGCCGATGACCCGGAAGCGAGAGGGGCTGTGGGGGTCGGTGATGAGGCCTTCGTGGGAGCTCTCAGGTGTGCGGACGGAGCACCAGACCTTTGAAGGGACAACAGAGAGAGGCCAGGGTCACTGCGGGGCCCTGGGGTCTAATCTGGCATAATCTGGGGCATTTTTTTTTTTTTTTTTTGAGACAGAATCTTGCTATGTTGCCCAGGCTGGAGTGCAGTGGCATGAACTTAGTTCACTGCAACCTCTGCCTCCTGGGTTCAAGTGATTCTCATGCCTCAGCCTCCTGAGTAGCTGGGACTACAGGCAGCCACCGCCAGGTCTGGCTATTTTTTTTGTATTTTTTCATAGAGACAGGGTTTCACTATGTTGACCAGGCTGGTCTCAAACTCCTGACCTCAGGTGATCCGCTTGCCTCGGCTGCCCAAAGTGCTGCAGTTACAGGCATGGGCTGCCGTGCTTGGCTGGGCATCTTATGTTTAAGAAATCTCTAGAACCCTAGAACCAGAAGGGTCCTGAGTGATCAGCTCGTCCTCTCATTGACCAGATCCAGGAATCCCTTCACTGGTACTTTTGGCCCTTCTGTGCATCTCTCTAATGACAGGGCACATGTGCTGTGCATGGTCCAGTGACTTGGGAAGTCCTCAATCTGTGGGGAACTTGCCTTTCGGCTCTCTGGGCTCTTGAAACATCAAGATGGCAGAATGCCCCATGTGTGGCATGTTTTCCTAATGGACTCACCTGTGCAAAGCCCAGGAAGAAGAGCTGGTTATTGGTGAGGCCCAGGGTGGGCAGCGTCTGCTCAGCCCCGTTCTTCTTCACCCAGTTCTGGTAAGCCTGGGAGGAGAGAAAACCAAAGCTCAGGGGTTCCCATGGCAGGTGGTGAAGGAGGGGACTGGTATGGAAGTCTCAGGGAGCTCCCCCGTGTCAGGGCAGGTACTAGTTTCCGGGGATCTGGGCCTGGGCTCAGCCTAGGGGAGCCCTCTTCTTGATGTGCACTCATTTAGCCCTATGGCTTAAAATACCTGCTACGCACTGATGGCTCTCACATTTACACCTTCTGCTCCAGCCTCTTCCCTGATGTGTATATTTAACTGTGCCAGCTGGACAGTCAAGATGCATCTCAAACTTAACATGGTACAAACAGAATGGCAGCACGCGCACACACACACACACACTTTCCCCATCAGAGTCAAAGGTACCACCATCCATCATCTCAGGCCCCAAACCCAGAACGCTTCTTCAATTCTTCTCTTTCTCTCAGATCAAACACTGACCACTGCTCCGCTCCCGCTTCCCAGTGCTCTACCCTGTCTCTTGCCTGGACAACCTCACAACAGCTTTCTCATCAGTCTTCTGACTCAGGCTGATCAATTCCATTCCCCTCCTGGCAAAGCAACTTCAGTGAACCTTAGGAAGCAGGTGCTGGCAACCCTTCTCTGTGGACGGCCAGAGAGTGAGTACGTTGGGATTTGTGGGCTAACGGTCGCCATTGCAATGACTCAATTCTGCTACTACAGCATTAAGGTCAGCCACATGGCCGGGCGCGGTGGCTCACGCCTGTAATCCCAGCACTTTGGGAGGCTGAGGCGGGTGGATCACCTGAGGTCTGGAGTTTGAGACCAGCCTGGGCAACATGGTGAAATCCCATCTCTACTAAAAATACAAAAATTAGCCGAGGTGTGGTGGCGCGTGCCTGTAATCCCAGCTACTCGGAAGGCTGAGGCAGGAGAATCACTTGAACCCGGAAGGCAGAGGTTGCAGTAGCTGAGATCATGCCACTGCACTCCAGCCTGGGTGACAGAGTGAGACCCTGTCTCAAAAAAAATAAATTAAAAAAAAAAAAAAAAAAGCCACAGACATGGAAACAAATGGAGCCAGCTGTGACCCCAAGAAGCTTCATCTACAAAAGCAGCCTCACAGCTAGATTTGGCCCATGGGCTGTAGTTATACTGACTTGTTTTTGTTTTTAGTTTTTTTTTTTTTGGAGACAGGGTATCACTGTCGCCCAGGCTGAAGTGCATTGGCATAATCTTGGTTCTCTGCAACCTCCACCTCCCAGGCTCAAGCGATCCTCCCACCTCAGCCTCCTGAATAACTGGAATCACAGATGCATACCACCATGCTCAGCTAATTTTTTTGTATTTTTGGTAGAGACGGGGTTTCACCATGTTGCCCAGGCTGGTCTTTAAGTCGAGTCTGTAAGCCACCTACCTTGGCCTCCCAAAGTGCTGGGATTACAGGTGTGAGCCACGGCGCCCAGCTGACTCTTGTTTTGTTTTTATTTATTTATTTTTTTGAGACAGGGTCTCGGTCTCTCACTCTGTTACCCAGGCTGGAGTGCAGTAGCACAGTCTTGGCTCACTGCAACCTCTGCCTCCCGGGATTGATTCTCATGCCTCAGCCTCCCAAGTAGCTGGGATTACAGGCATGCGCCACCACACTTGGCTAATTTTTTTTTTTTGAGACGGAGTCTAGCTCTGTCGCCCAATATACATATTTTTGAGATGGAGTCTTGCTCTGTCACCCAGGCTGGAGTGCAATGGCGCCATCTTGGCTCACTGCAACCTCCGCCTCCAGGGTTCAAGCAATTCCCTGCTTTGGCCTCCTGAGTAGCTGGTATTATAGGCGCCTGCCACCACGGCTGGCTAATTTTTGTATTTTTAGTAGAGATGGGGTTTCACTATCTCAGGCAGGCTGGTCTTGAATTCCTGACATTGTAATCCACCCACCAAGGCCTCCCAAAGTGCTGGGATTACAGGTGTGAGCCACTGCGCCCAGCCGACCCCTGTTTTAAAGGATAAGTTGAGTCATGTCATTCCTCTATTTTAAAACCCTATTGTGTCTCTCTATCCACAAAACCCAAGCTCCTTCCTCAGCCACAGCCGACAGAAGCCCAGAGTGGTCTGGTCCCTGCATTCCCGGCACTCTGCCCCGCCCGTCTTCCCGTCCTTGGACGTGCCAGGCTTGTGTCTAGTTCGTGGCCTCTGCACTTGCTCTTCCTTTTGCTGAGACCATTTTCCCCAGCTTTTCCCAGGCTCTTCCTCATCATGTAGGTCTCAATGCAAATGTCATAACCCCAGAGAAGGCCTGCCGTGGCCAGCATCCCCCCGTTATTCCTCTTACCCCGTTATTGCTCATTACTTCGCCCCAGTTTATATTCGTCGCCTTATCAACAGCTGACATTATCTTACAGATATATTATGTATTTATTTGCCTTTCTTCCCCTTCCAGCCTCCACTAAGGTATAAGCTTTTTGAGAGCAGGATGAGCTTCAAACACAGCCCCTGCTGGGTAGATTCTCAATACCTTTCATTGACTTGTGGACTTTAAGCAACCTAATATCCAGTATTTCTGGGCTGAGTTTGCTTATCTGCAAAATGGGGATTATAATACCTAACAGCAAAGCTGCTAGGAATACTCCAAGCCTGGCACTTAAGAAGGCTCAATAAATGACAGCTCTATGGATTTCTGCTCTTACTGCCGCGGTTGGGAGGAAGCCCTGTCTTAATCTCTCTGACAGACACCTACTGTTTTTCTCTCGTGGCCTCTGTTACCTCTCCCATCTGACTCAGGGAGCATCTCTGAGTATCTCTCTGGGTCAGCCTGTGTCGAAATCATCTTGCTTTATCTTCCCAACAACCCAATAATGCAGGTAGTAGCCTCAGAGCCAAGTCAAGTGAGGCTCAAGGAGGTTCAGTAACTTACTCCAGAACCAGGACTTGAACCCAGAACTGGCTCCACGACTAGTGTCCCTTGCCTTGGCTGCTTAGTCCCCAGGGGCCTCCCAGACCCACAGCTGGCTAACTTGGTGGTGGCCTCCCCTGCAAAGGTGAGAACAGGCAGGCTCTTCAGGCGGATCCAGCCTGAGCCCCTTCCTGTGTCTCTGTCAGGCCAGACTCAGAAAGCACAAAGCCGCCTGGTGCCAAGCCCTGTGGCGGGGGCCTCCACAGTCACCCTCACGATTGGTCCTCACCACCCCCCATTTCGCAGAAGAGGAAACAGAAGCTCGCACGGCTGCTGCGCCTGCCCCGGTTGTCCATGATGATCCTCTACGGACAGGCATCTGGATGGAGCCAGCGCTGGGCCCAGGAGTGTGTGGGGAGCGGGGCTCTCACCCGATAGGCCGCCTTGAGGCCCCCGTTATCGGCGATGTTCTCCCCCAGGGTGTGCCGCCCGTTCACTGGCTCCCCGTTCACGCTGTAGTTGCTGTACTGTTCAACCATGCACTCGGTCTGACGCTTGAAGGCCTCCACGGACGAGTTCTTCCACCACGGTCGGAGGTTCCCATCCTTGTCATACTCCCGTCCTGTGGGTCAGAGGGAGGCATCATGTCAAGGGAGGGAGTGGCAGAGCGGGCACCTGCTACTCCTCCCTGCTCCTGGTGAGAAGTGGTTCATCCGTCCACCCCCGTCCTCCAGCCAGCATGGGGAGACGAGGTCCCTGTGAGTGCCGAGGGACATGGATGGGGAGGCCGGTCAGAGGCGGGAGAGGATGGAGGAGAGAGATCCAGGGAAAGCCCCAGCGTGGCCCGAGGCTCAGTGGGGCTTGCCTTGTTTTCTTTTTCTTTTTTTTTGAGACAGAGTCTCACTCTGCCACCCAGGCTGGAGTGCAATGGCGCAATCTCAGCTCATTGCAACCTCTGCCTCCTGGGTTCAAGTGATTCTCATGCCTCAGCCTCCGGAGTAGCTAGGATTACAGGCATGTGCCATCATGTCTAGCTGATTTCTGTGTGTTTTTTTTTAGTAGAGACAGGGGAGTCTCACCACGTTGGCCAGGCTGGTCTGGAACTCCTGACCTCAAGTGATCTGCCTGCCTCGGCCTCCCAAAGTGCTGGGATTACAGGTGTGAGTCACTGCGCCTGGCCTATTTTCAACACTGCCTAAGGGTGCCTGACCCTGAGTAACAGATGCCTAGGAAGAGGCAGATGGAGCCAGCCGACTTAGGATCACAAGACAGGCCCAGGCCACCCAGGTCTCTGCCTCTTCCATCTCTGCCTGGGAGTCCCTAAGGTAGGAGGCAATGAGAAGGATTTTGGAGATTAGTTGGGGAGGAGGGACTGACTTCAACGCCCCTGATTGCAGGTGAGTGGTGGAGAAATGTCCACTCCCTGCTAAACCTAATAGGAACCCCAAGTGCCGGACAACTTCCACGAGCAGGGCACCTCCCTACACACTTCACAGTCCTCCCAATCACCACGGGAGGGTGGAACCATCACGCTCCGTTTACAGACAAGACATGGGGGCCTGGAGAAATGACAGCACTTGCTAAACTTCATATAATCAGCAGGTGGCAGAGCAAGGATTTGAACCCAGATCCTTCTGTCTCCAAAGCTAAGACCCTTAGAAGTGAAGGGTGCAGAGTCTGTAATCCCAGCACTTTGGGAGGCTGAGACGGGTGGATTATGAGGTCAGGAGATGGAGACCATCCTGGCTAACACGGTGAAACCCCGTCTCTACTAAAAATACATAAATTAGCCGGGCGAGGTGGCAGGTACCTGTAGTCCCAGCTACTCGGGAGGCTGAGGCAGAAGAACGGTGAGAACCCAGGAGGCGGAGGTTGCAGTGAGCCGAGATCACACCACTGCACTCCAGCCTGGGCGACAAAGCGAGACTCCATCTCAAAAAAACAATAATAATAAATAAATAAAATAAAACAGAAGTGAAGGGTGCAGAAAGCAGAGGCAGTGGGGCCTGGAAGATGACTGGCCCAGTCTGAAGGGGCCCAAGGAACCTGTACCAGGTAGTGGTGTGATCATAATCAGAGTTCACTGTAGCCTCAAACTCCTGGGCTCAAGTGAGCCTCCTACCTCAGCCTCCCAAGTAGCTAGGACTATTAAAATTTTGCCACCACGCCTGGCTAAATTTTTACTACTTTCTTAGTAAAAATTTTTACTTCTTAGTAAATACATTTTATTTTATTTTATTTTATTGAGAGGGAGTCTCACTCTGTCACCCAGCCTGGAGTGCCGTGGCACAATCTCAGCTCACTGCAACCTCTGCCTCCCAGATTCAAATGATTCTCCTGCCTCAGCCTCCTGAGTAGCTGGGATTACAGGCACCAGCCACCACGCCCAGGTAATTTTTGTAGTTTTAGTAGAGACGGGGTTTCGCCATGTTGGCCAGGCTGGTCTCAAACTCCTGACCTCAGGTGATCTGCCTGCCTTGGCCTCCCACAGCTCTGGGATTACAGGCATGAGCCACCATGCCCAGCCTAATTTTTTTTTTAGTAGAGATGGAGGTCCTGCTATGTTGCCCGGGCTGGTCTCAAACTCCTACCCTCAAGCAATTCTCCTCTTAAAGCACTGAGATTACAGGCATGAGCCATCGTGCCCAGCTGGAATTCGTACCTTGATCATCAAAAGCATGAGTCAGTTCATGGCCCACGACGACACCGATGCCACCAAAGTTTAAGGCCCTGGAGGGAAGGACACAAAGGTGGAGGTGATGCTTTGACAGGAGGGCCTCTCACTCTTGCCCAGGTATGGGAACCTCACTTCCTGGGCTTGGAGACATAACAAAATTCCACAGGGCTCTGTGTGGATAACGGTGTGGTCATGGTCTGAGTCTCCAGCGAGGCCCGTGAAGCCTGACAGAGGCTGGGCACAGTCTGTGTGGTCGGTTGTGCCCACTGGGCACCACGCACTGTGCCAGATGCTCTACAGACCGAACTGTCCTCTTCAGTCATTGCAAAAGAGTTAGCAATGGTCACCACTGACCAGCTCTATTCATGAGTAGGCCAAGGCTGGGAATGGGTCAACTGCTTTGCCCAAGGGCCACACAGTCATCAAATAGCAGACATGGGATTCAAACAGAGACAGCAGCCTTAACCCTCCCCACTGCCCAGCTCTGACTGTGCTATAACATTGTCAGGGGGGCGCTTCCCTTAGGTAGGGCTCTTGATTCCATGAGATGCTCCCAGTAGCCCACTGTGCAGGGCTTCCAGATATCACTGGAGGGAAGGAAAGTGGGTGAGGATGTTGCTTCCTCTGCAACATCTCTGACCGCCCAAGCCACCTGGACCACTGGGGCAAAGATCACACGGTGAGACTGGCTTGGTCATATGGACCATAGGACTGGGCTGGGGGTTCACTGAGGGCTGGGGAAAAGAATTGGGGTAGGGGCCCCAGAGGCAGCCTACTTGGGTGAGGAACGCGTGTAGAATGGCGCCTGCAGGATCCCGGCCGGAAACACAATCTCATTCTTGGTGGGTGAGTAGTAGGCGTTCACCATGGGCGGGGTCATGCTCCACCTACAAGCAACACACGCGCGGTAGGCCTCAGCACAGGGCGGGAGGCAGATGGGGACAGCCTGCCTGGAGTGCTGCTTAGGGATCGGGATCAAGGGCGTTAAAAATGCAGACTCTCCTTGACCCCAGGCCCAAGTGCACATAAGTACAAGGACATCTACAGAAGGACTGTTTCTTTTGAGACAGGGTCTAGTTCTGTCACCTAGGCTGGAATGAAGTTGTGTGATCATGGCTGACTGCAGCCTCAACTTCTGAGCCTCAAGCCATCCTCCTGCCTCGGACTCCCAAAGTGCTGGGATTACGGGTGTGAGCCATTGTGCCTGGGTGCAGGACTGTTTTTTAGGAGAAAACTAGAAAACACCTGACTGTCTATAAATAAGGAATCAGTTAATTAATGATGTCACATCATATGGTGGAATACTGAGGTTCTTACAAAGAGCAGGAAGGGCCATTAGATTTTGAAATGTCAGTGCACAGTGGCTCATGCTTGTAATCCCAGGACTTTGGGAGGCTGAGGTGGGTGGATCACTTGAGGCCAGAAGTTTAGGACCAGCCTGGCCAACAGGGCAAAACCCCGTCTCTACTAAAAATACAAAAAAATTAGCCAGGCGCGATGGCGCATACTTGTAATCCCAGCTATGTGGGTGGCTGAGGCATGAGAATCGCTTAAACCCAGGAGGCGGAGGTTGCAGTGAGCTGCGATTGCGCCACTGTACTCCAACCTGGATGACAGAGAGAGAGACTGTCTCAAGAAAAAAAGAAAAAGAAAAAAGAAAAGAAAAGAAAAAGATTTTGAAAAATCACCATTGTCTAGGCTTGAAGAGTATCTATTAACAGTTTTCAAAGTGTGGTCTGTAGACACCTGGTGAGGAGGGTCCTCAAGACCCTTTTAGGGGATCCATGAAATCAAAACTATCTTATTTATTTATTTATTTTTTGAGATAGAGTTTTGCTCTTGTCACCCAGGCTGGAGTGCAGTGGCACGACCTTGGCTCACCGCAACCTCCGCCTCCTGGGTTCAAGTGATTCTCCTGCCTCAGCCTCCCAAGTAGCTGAGATTACAGGCACCCACCACCACGTCTGGTTAATTTTTGTATTTTTAGTAGAGATGGGGTTTCACTGCATTGGCAAACTCAGGTGATCTGCCCGCCTTGGCCTCCCAAAGTGCTGGGATTACAGGCGTGAGCCACTGCACCCGGCTGAAATCAAAACTATTTTCATAATATTAAGATGTGATTTCCCTTTTCCATTGTGTCACTTGCATGGATGGTGCAAAAGCAACAGTAGGTAAAACTGCTGGAGCCTGACATGAATCAAGGAAGTTCTGGTGGTCACTGAGCCCCGAGTTCCTCATTAGCATGGGCTCACAGCCAAAATAAAAAGCCATTTAGCCATTTTCACTTAGAACATCCTTGATGAAGTAGCTTGCTTGCTTTCCCTCTCTCCCTCGCTCCCTTCCTTTCTTTCTTTCCTTTCTATTTATTTATTTTGAGGCAGAGTCTCACTCTGTCACCCACGTTGGAGTGCAGTGGTGTGACCTCAGCTCATTGCAACCTACACCTCCCAGGTTCAAGTGATTCTCCTGCCTTAGCTGGGATTACAGGTGTGCACCACCACCCATGGTTAACTTTTTTGTATTTTTAGCAGAGACAGGTTTTCGTCATGTTGTTCAGGCTGAACTCCTGGCCTCAAGTAACCCGCCCACCTTGGCCTCCCAAAGTGTTGGGATTACAGGCGTGAGCCACTGCACCCGGTCATAATGATTAATTTCATTACATCTCAACCCCTGAATACAAGACTTCTTTTTTTTTTCAAAGCGACAAGATCTTGTTGTGACACCCAGGTTAGAGTGCAGTGGCATGATCATGGCTCATTATAGTCTCGAACTCCTGGGCTCAAGCTGTCCTCCCACCTCAGCCTCTCAGGTAGCTGGGACTACAGGTACTCGTGACTATGCCTGACTAATTGTTTTTTTAATGTTATAGAGGTGGAGTCTTGCTGTGTTGCCCAGGCTGGTTTTGAACTCCTCAAGTGATCCTCCTGCCTCAGCCTCCTGAAGTGCTGGGATTGCAGGTTGAGCCACCGCACTTGGCAGAAGGCTTTTTCATATTCCATGTGACCAGTGGGAAATCCACATATAAAGCATTCTGCTTTTTGCATGGAACCCTATTGGTACTTTTAGGGTGACTGGTAAACTATGGAATTTCAGACTTGGATGTCTGGCAGACATTTTGTTTAAAATGAATAAAGTGAGCTTATCACCTCAAGGAAAACAACTCAAGCCATCTGTTGCCAATGATAAAAATATGAGATTTAAAAAAAAATGTTGAAGTTTCAGGCAAAAATTAAAATTTTGAAAAACTTATATTGGCCACCACAAGTTTGACACCTTACCAATAATAATTAAAGGCTTTGCTCACGAAGTCAGCAGTGATATTAACAAATGTGGATTTTTTTTGCTATTGTATAGTGAAAGTATCACCATTTGGAAGATCTGTAAAATTTAGTGAACCATTGTTTTCCAAATGACTAATGCATGTTACAAAATCACACCTGGGTAAAAGATCCATTCAAAGTACAGGACAGACCATTGGAATTTAGTGTAACGGAATATGAAAAGTTCATGGTGGCTCATGCCTATAATCCTAGCACTTTGGGAGGCTGAGGTAGGAGGATTGCTTGAGCCCAGGAATTTGAGAGCAGCCTGGGCAACATGGTGAAACTCCATCTCTACAAAAAATTACAAAAATTCCAGCCTGGGTGACATGGTGAAACCTGTCTCTACAAAAAACACAAAAATTAGCCAGATGTGGTGGTGCACACCTGTAATCCCAGCTACTCATGGGGCTAAGGCCTCACCTGAGCCTGGGAAGGTTGAGGCTGTTGTGAGCTGAGATTACGCACTCCAGCCTGGGTGATAAAGTGAAAATAAGAAAAAAGAAAAAAAAAAGTTCATGGATGTGGTTTCAGATTCCATACTGCAATTAACCTTTAAAAAATTATCACTTTTCAAGTTTTGGTGTAGTATCAGTAGAACGTACACAAGTACCAGAAAAGACTGTTAAAATATCCCTCATCCCTCCCTTTCCCTTGCCTCACACTAAATTCCTATGTGAGGCAAGAATTCTTTTTTTTTTTTGAAACAAAGTCTTGTTCTGTCACCCAGGCTGGGGTGCAGCTACAGTGCAGCTAGAGTGCAGTGGCGCGATCTCGGCTCACTGCAACCTCTGCCTCCCGGGTTCAAGCAATTCTCTGCCTCAGCCTCCTGAGTAGCTGGGACTACAGGTGCCTGCCACTACGCCCGGCTAAGTTTTTGTATTTTTAGTAGAGGTGGGGTTTCACCATCTTGGTCATGCTGGTCTCCAACTCCTGACCTCGTGATCCACCCACCTCGGCCTCCCAAAGTGTTGGGATTACAGGCGTGAGCCACTGCGCCTGGCCAAGAATTCTTTCTATATATCAAAACAACATATGGTAACAGATTGACTGCGGAATCAGATATGAGAATCTAGTTGTCTTTGATTAAGCCAGACATAAAGAAATTTGCACAAAGTAAAATGATACCTCTCTTCTCATTAATTTTTTGAAAATAGTTATTTTCCATGTAATTTTAATAAAAATCAGGGACAGGCGTGGTGGCAACGGCGCGATCTCGGCTCACCACAACCTCTGCCTCCCGGGTTCAAACGATTCTCCTGCCTCCTGAGTAACTGGGATTACAGGCATGTGCTACCATGCCTGGGTAATTTTGTATTTTTAGTAGAGACGGGGTTTCTCCATGCTGGTCAGGCTGGTCTTGAACTCCCGACCTCAGGTGATCCACGTGCCTTGGCCTCCCAAAGTGCTGGGATTACAGACATGAGCCACCACACTCCACAATAATTTTTTAAGAGTGTAGAAGGATCCTGAGACCAAAAAAGGTTTGAAAGTAATGGGATATAGTCATGAGGTATTTGGCATTTCAATGACTTCTCTGGTGCAGAGGGGAAGGGTGAGTAAGGAGTGCAGTGAGATGGATACCACATTTCCCCTAAGAGCTGAGACAGTCACTCTGCTTCCTCCAGGTGAGCCCCACAGCCATGGAAAGCTACTGAGAACTTTATTTATTTTGAGATGGGGTCTCACTCTGTTGCCCAGGCTGGAGTACAGTGGTGTAATATCTGTTCACTACAACCTCTGCCTCCCAGGTTCAAACAATTCTCTTGCCTCAGGCTCCCAGGTAGGTAGGATTACAGGTGTGTGCCACCATGCCGGGCTAATTTTTGTATTTTTATTACAGACAGGATTTTACCATGTTGGCCAGATTGGTCTTGAACTCCTGACCTCAGGTGATCTACCTGCCTTGGCCTACCAAAGTACTAGGATTACTGGTGTAAGCCACCGTGCCTGGCTGAGATCTTTATTTATGTATTTATTTATTTTAGAGACAGGGTCTTGCTCTGTAGCCCAGGCTGGAGTGCAGTGGTACAACTGTAGCTCACTGTAACCTCAGCCTCCTGGGCTCAAGCGCACGCTACCACGTCCAGCTAATGTTTTAAATTTTTTGTAGAGGTGGGGTTTCGCCATGTTGCCTAGGCTGGTCTCAAACTCCTGGGCTCAAGAGATCCTCCCACCTTGGTCTCTCAAGGCATTCGAATTACAGGCGTGAGCCGCGTATCTGGCCAAATGGAGGAATTTAAAAATATCGTATTTACATTCAAATAACCACAAATACTTCAATGGGTAGGCAAGGAAATTTAAATACAAAAATTCAAGCTAAGTTAAAATACTTCAGATACATTGGCAACAGAGCCTATGTCATGTTCTGAAGGTAAAAGCCCACCTTCTTGTACATTGGGGGTGCCCTGGTTGGAGGCTGGAAATGAAGGAAATAGAGATGTTTGAACTCCTAGAGTCCACCAGGGGGCACCAGAGGCAAAGAGAGGTTGATTGCACCCTTCCCTAAGATTTATCCCAAATGTCTGCACTGAGGAATGGAAGGAACTTGGACTGAAGACTAGAACTGGGCTGACTACATTTAATTTTTTTGAGGAGACAGTTTTTTTTTTTTTTTTTTTCCAGGCAGGGTCTCGCTCTGTTACCCAGGCTGGAGTACAGTGGCATGATCTTGGCTCACTGCGGCCTCGACCTCCTGGGCTCAAGTGATCCTTCTACCTCTGCCTCCCCAGTAGCTGGGACTACAGGTTCGTGCCACCATGCCCGGCTAATTTTTAAAATTTTTTGTAGAGACCACGTCTCCCTCTGTCACCCAACCTGGTCTTGAAGTCTTAGGCTCAAGTGATCTGCCCACCTTGGCCTCCCAAAGCGCTGGGATTGCAGGCATGAGCTACTGTGCTTGGCCTGAGGAGACAGTAATAAAAAGGACAAAGACCAGGTCTCCTTCTAGGTTATCCTGATTTAACGTCAGGAAGCTGTATTTTTTTGAGATGGAGTCTTGCTCTGTCACCCAGACTGGAGTGCAGGGGCATGATCTTGGCTCACTGCAACCTCCGCCTCCTGGGTTCAAGTGATTCTCATGCCTCAGCTACTCACTCTTGAGTAGCCGGGACTACAGGTGTGCGCCACACACCCGGTTAATTTTTGTATTTTTAGTAGAGACAGGGTTTTGCCACGTTGACCATGGCTGGTCTCAAACTCCTGGGTTCGGGTGATCCACCTGCCTTGGCCTCCCAAAGTGTTGGGATTATAGGCGTGAGCCACCACGGCTGGTCAGGAAGCTGTATCTTTGAAAAAGTTCCCCAGAGGACTCTGATGTGCAGTGAGCTTTGGGAAACACAGCTGTCAGGCCCATCCACAACCTTCCCCAGGCCTCTGTGGGCACCCTGTCCTGAGACCCCACCACTCGTGCTAGTGAGGAATTATGGGAAAGCTGCTCTTGCCAGGGTCTCCTTGGGGTCTGGCGCTCCCCAGAGTTCCTCACATTTGGCTGCTATGAGGACCCAAGAGCCAGCTCCTCCCATCCTATTCTGCAGATAATGAAAGGCAGGCTCCAAATCCCAAAGCAGTGGAGCGGGGACACGGTGCCAGATCAGCTCCACTCCAGAGGCCAGGCTCACCCTGCCCACAGGATGGGCAGACTCAAGCCCATCCCAGCTCCTAGCTGGGCCACGCTTCTTTTGTCCTTGGTTTCCTCATCTGAAAAGTGGGATAACAAGGGTATCCACTCTTCAGACGGCTCTCATGATAGCTGATCGGGTGCACAGTAAGGGTGCAATGAAAGCCAGTTCGTCCCAAGGCTTGCCCACAGGCGGGGAGCTGGCACCTTCCCGGCAGGGCCTGGGGGAACTCACTGATCTCTGTTGGGGGCTTTCCTGAGCTGGTCGGCAGTGACCCTCCATGAGAAGTTGAAAAACCGCATGGCGTTCTCAAAGTAGAGGTCTGGAACTGCGGTGTACTGGAAAAGAGGAAGCGGAGTCACAATCACGGTGTGCCCTCGGTGAGAGGAAGCCAAGGGCTGTCTTGGTTAGGGGATTAATCTGCAGGCTGGAGACTGAAATGCAGGGTTTGGGGATGCAGGGTCAGTTCTTCTCTTGGCCTTCACCCTGGGACACCAGATGGAATGACACCGTTGCAGGATGTCCCTACAGCAGCACCTGGGCCCAGGTAAGAAATATCTCCCATGTTGTCCAGTAGAACCTCCTGTGATGATGGACGTCCTATGCTCTACGCCTGCACTGTCCAGTATGGCAGATGACTAAGTCTTTTTTTTTTTTTTTTTGAGACGGGGTCTTGCTGTATCGTCCAGGCTGGAGTGCAATGGCATGATCTTGGCTCACTGCAACCTCCACCTCCTGGTTTAAGTGATTCTTGTGCCCAGCCTCCCTGAGTAGCTGGGATTACAGGCGCGTGCCACCACACTCGGCTAATTTTTGTATTTTTGGTAAAGACGGGGTTTCACCATGTTGGCCAGGCGGGTTTCAAACTCCTGACCTCAGGTGATCTGCCCACCTTGGCCTCCCAAAGTGCTGGGATTACAGGAGTGAGCCACCACGCCCGGCCGCTACTAAGCATTTCAAATGTGGCGAGTGTGGCTTTTAAATTTAATCGAAACTAATTTAAGTTTTAATTATTTAAATAGCTATCTGTGGCTAGTAGCTACCATACTAGATCTCATAAGTAAAGTAGAAATCTATCTGAAATGTCAAGGGCATCACTGTACATCCTTTTCACTACTCGGCCCAGCCTTCCAGCTTTTTTTCTGTTTTTTTGAGACAGGGTCTTGCTCTGTCGCCCACACAGGAGTGCAGTGGTGCAATCACAGCTTGCTGCAGCCTTGACTTTTTGAGCATAAGTGATCTTCCCATCTCAGCCTCCCATGTAGCTAGGACTATAGGCACATGCCAACATGCCCAGCTCATTTTTTATTTTTTTTTGTCAAGATGAGGTCTCACTATATTGCCCAGGCTGGTCTTAAACTGCTAAGCTCAAGTGATCCCCTCACCTTGGCCACTCAAAGTACTGGCATTACAAGCATGAGTCACTGTGCCTGGCTCAGCTCTTGACAGGTGCAAAATTCTCCCAGGCTCTGGTAAAATGCTGGAGCCTCAGGGACAGGACATGGATCCTAGGCGCTGCCCAGGATGCCTCCAGAGGCCCAAGGATTCTGCATCATGACACCCTGGAGCATCTTAAATGATTCTCAAGGAAAAGACTGCAGAATGAGTCTCATGATCTCAGCAGGAGTTTTTATAGTCTTGGGTTCTAAATATAACCAGAGTTATTAGATTTTTAAATGCCTGAATTCAGGCTGGGCACGGTGGCTCATGCCTGTAATTCCAGCACTTTGGGAGGCCAAGGCAGGCGGATCATTTGAGGTCAGGAGTTCAAGACCAGCCTGGCCAGCAAGGTGAAACCCTCCGTCTCTACTAAAATTACAAAAATCAGCTGGGTGGTGGTGGCATGCGCCTGTAATCCCAGCTACTCGGGAGCCTGAGGCAGGAGAATCACTTGAGCCTGGGAGGCTGAGGTTGCAGTGAGCTGAGATAGCACCACTACACTCCAGTTTGGGCGACAGAATGAGACCCTGTCTCAAAAAAAAAAAAGTTTTTTTTAATGCCTGAATTCAAGTATTTCAATCACAAGAAGATATAAAACTTTATAATTTGAGGCAGAAGCACAATCCACCTAACGGAGTGATTTGCCAAAAGTTCTAACAAGCAGGGATGTATCAATCACTTCTGCTGCCAAACCAAGCTGGAAAATGAACCTGGGTTTATGATGCTTCTTTCCCATTAGCATTTCCAAGTCAAAATCAGAGGTCCAGGTTTCTGGGGAGGTGGGGGAGGACCATGGGGACAGGAGGCAACTGGAAGCACAACCAGGGAGGGAGGAGGTGGTGTGAGGGTTTTTCCACTTCATACCCCAGCCCTGATGTCTGAGGGCCACCAATTCTCCCTGCACCTTCTGGGGTCTGTTTCCTCCATTATTTCCTACACATTAAATGGAGCTGACCACTTCCAGGGGGCACACAGCACGGGTTCCGTACTGACCGGTGGGCACTGCCTGATTGCTGGTGGCTGCGGGGAGGCAGGGCCTCCAGCTGACCCAGGAGCCAAATTAAGAAGAAGAAGAGGCTTCCTCATGCCTGACCCATCCCCAAACCCCACACCACATCATCCCTCTGGGCTCCGACAAGCATGCTGCCTCCAGCACCCCGTCTGCACCCAGCCCTGCCTTGGCCCTTTTCCAAGGGGGATTTGGGAACACGAGGGGGCAGGGCAGCAGTTACTCACGTCATTAAACACTTTGTCCAGCTCCTTGGGGTCCATGATGAAGTTGGGGTATCCTATCATGTTGTAGATGGCATCGGCCTGGACAGGACAGACAGAGGAAGTGAGTGCCTGGCAACACCGACCAGGCCAGCCTGAGCTCCTTGGGTGCTAGGCTCACAGTCTGTTGTGCCAAGGGGAACCAGAGCCAGGTCCTGCCTGCCTTGGGCTTTCACATCTTTTTCTGTAAAGGTTTCCCCCTTGCCAAACTTCTACTTATCCCTTAGGTCTCTGTTTAAATGTCACTTTCCCAAGGGAAGTCTTTCCTGACTCCCACCCCACTGAGGGTGCCAGAGCCTTCCCGCCCCACGGGACGTGCTGCATCTTCCTGCACCTTTTCCCCGTACACTCAGCGAGGTTTGTCTTCTACAGACCTCCATGCAATCATGTGCTTGAGGCCTACCCCGAATCCTGTTAGGCCTAGACCGCTCACCCGCTGAAGGCAAGATAGCATCCAGGCTGTGCTCCCGGACAGAACTGGCCTCTCTGGGCGCGGTGGCTCACACCTGTAATCCCAGCACTTTGGGAGGCCAAGGCGGGTGGATTACCTGAGGTCAGGAGTTTGAGACCAACCTGACCAACATGGAGAAACCCCATCTCTACTAAAAATACAAAATTGGCTGGGTGTGGTGGTGCACGCCTGTAATCCCAGCTACTTGGGAGGCTGAGGCAGAAGAATCGCTTGAACCCGGCAGGCGGAGGTTGCGGTGAGCCAAGATCGCATCACAGCACTCCAGCCTGGGCAACAAGAACTAAATTCTGCCTCAAAAAAAAAAAAAAAAAAGAGAGAACTGGCCTCTCCTTCCCCCACCCGCCTCCATCTGTGCTGGACGCCGCAGCACTCCCTCTCCAAGCGCCTGGCCAGCCTCACCTTTTCCTTGGCTGATTTTCGGGTTTCCTCGTCCATCCACTTCAGGGTGCTCAGACTTTCCTCAAACGCCTTCTTGATCTCCAGGATTATCTCGGTGGCCTGAGGAGATACACATCACAGCAGTAAGGTCTGGGCACTGGTCTCATGTAAATGCAACGGGCACCCCGTGCAGAAGAATGATGCAGGGCCAGAGATTAAACTCAATTTTAAAAGCGTCAGGCTGGGTAAGAAGGGGAGCCACAGCTGTGCTTCCAAACCGCGCTCCCAATGTGAACACCCTGCAAGGCAGGACTGGCCTTCCACACACAGGGCTCCATGCTCCAATAAGCTTAGGACAAGCTTCAGGAATGCTGGAAAAGTCTCTGCTGTGGGCGTTTTCAGAGCCTTTAATGTGGTAATAGGCACTGCAATTCTTCCAGAGAGGGGAGAAGACACAGCCTCTCCCAGCCTTATTGGACCACAGCATTCCTTTTTGATGGATCGGGCTTTAAGATCTAGAGTACTCATGTTCCGAGGAGCAGCTTCAGAAATGCCATGTCAGGCTGGAGATGGACAGGTGCTCTTGAGGGTGACAATGTCATGAGCAGACGAGCTCGAAGATGGAAGGTTGAAGGTTCTAGAGAAGGGGAAGGCAGAGCTGTGCAGCAACAAGAGCAGACGGGCCAGCAGACCCCAACTCAGACCCTGCCAGCTGCTCACAGGCCAGTCACTGTAATGGATTTGAACCGTGGTTGGCTCACCTCCGGCTGCAGATGACATCGACATAATGAATACTATTTGTCATCAAGATTGTAACAATAAAATGACCGCTCCCATTGCTTGAACCCTTATTTTGTGGCAGTGCTCAGTGTGTGACATCTCATTTAATCTCTCTGTGTGGGAGGAATGCCCCCGTCTCCATATTGCAAATGATGTAAGAACTGTCCCAGGCTACCCAGTCAGTGGTGAGGCCAGGATCTGAGCTTAGGCCGGGCTGTGTGCACAGCGCTCTGCCATGGCACTCCTCTGCCTGTCTGGAACAAACCTATCACCCACAGAATAAGACAAATATCACCCTCTGGGCCAGAGCTGCTCTGCCAACATTCTCTCGGGGTCCTTCACAGCCCTTGGAGGTGGGGATGGCTGTCACAGCCTTGCAAGCTCCTGGGAGGCTCATGTGAGCTTGTGCAGATGAAGGGCCTGGCACTGAAGAGCTGCCGTTGTGAGACTCCCATCACCCAGGGCTCGAGGAAGTGGGGCCTCTGCATTGAGGCTGTGGCCCCAGGGCCCTTTGCCCGGGAGCAGGAAAGGCCCAGGGTGGGCTGGAGTGTGAACTGACAGGTCTGTGCAGGGCCATAACAATTGTGACCTTACAGCCAACGTCCACGGGGGAGGCACTTACTATGCTCTTGCTGTCCTCGGCGAAGGTTGCTTTCACGAACATGGGGCCCAACGCAAAGCCCAGGTTGTTTTCTGTGTCACTCACGCAAAACTTCCAGCGAGGAAGACAGGTCTGGAAAACACAAGTCGGGGAGCTCACTGGGCCCCAGCCCTTCGTTTCCCGTTCTTTCCAGGAGGTGGTATCATGTAGGGCCCACGTTTCGTTCTGGAAGTTCAGGGAGAGCTTTCTGGCCCAGTAAAGTTATTTTAGTTACCAGACCAAGAGGCCACTGATACCCCTCACTGCCACCCCCTGCCACTTCTTGAATGCCAGGCTCTGTGCTGGGACTTCACAAGCGGTGTCCCATTGAGCCAATCAATGACGCTCAGGTCTTACAAACCGTTTGACAGACGGGGAAACACACTTGGCACGGAGCAGCTGCTGGCCCAGGGTGCCCCACGAGTGACAAGTGCCGCTGGGACAAGACGCGCCTGACTCCACACCCCATGCTCCTACCTACCCCCAGCTCGTCCTGCCTCCTGGGGAGACCAGGAGTCTGGAGGCAAAGAGCCGTGGGGAGTGATTGGTCTACCTGAGCCACAGAAAAAACTTCCCCAGGGCCAGGGCTCCAATGCCACTGAAGATCTCCTCAAATGAGAACACTACAGCAACACCACAGGCTTTTTTTTTTTTTTTTTGGCAGGGTCTCGCTCTGTCACCTAGGCTGGAGTGCAGTGGTACGATCACGGTTCACTGCAGCCTCGACCTCCCAGGCTCAAGTGATCTTCCCACCTTAGCCTCCTGAGTAGCTGCGACGACAGGTGCTTGCCACCATGCCTGGCTAATTTTTTCTACTAAAAAAATTTTTCTTTTTTTGTAAAGACATGGTCCCACTATGTTGCCCAGGCTGGTCTAGAACTCTTGGGCTCAAGTGATCCTCCTGCCTTGACCTCCCAGAGTGCTGAGATTACAGGTGTGCGTGAGCACCACGCCCGGCTCACCGTGGGACTGCAATGCCTTGATTGTTTCTTGGTCTCGCCTACAAGCCCCACAGTTCATATGACAACTCTGTGCAAACCGGAAATAGGCGTCTGTGGGCTGCAACCTCCTGGGCATGGCCCAGGGACGTGTGCCCAGCTAATGTCAGCCCCAGTCATTTCCCGGCCAGGCATCCCTCTGTGGGCAGTATATATGACCACATGTGGTGGCCCTGCTCACATAAATCCCTCGTGCAACAGAGGAAGCGATGTCCTCTTAACCCCAAAGAACAGGTGGTTAACAACCACCCACGCTCAGGGCAGCCTGATTCATAATGGCCCTAAACTGACAACAGCCCAAAGGCCCATCAGCAGGCAGATGGATCAACAAAATGTGGTATTTTTATACAGCAACATACTACTTGGCAACAAAAAGGAATGAACTAGCTACCGATACATACGACAGCATGGATGAATTCCACAGATTTAAGCAGAGCAAAAGCAGCCAGGCACATCGTGTATAATTCCATCTGCACCCAGCTGCACCAGCCTTGGGGGCTGGGGGCTGACAGGAAAGAGGCATGAGAGTACCTGCTGCCCAGAAGGTGCTGAACAAATGGATGATAGGAATGTTCTCTATCTTTCTAAAATTTTTATACTTTTTTTTTCTTTTTTTTTTTTTCAGCATGCTACGCCCAAGGCAGAAGGGGATATTCTCTATCTTGATTGTGGTAATGATGGTTACATGGTGACTTCATTGGTCAAACTCATTGAGGCCAGGTGCAGTGGCTCATGCCTGTAATCCCAGCACTTTGGGAGGCCAAGGTGAATGGATCATTTGAGGTCAGGAGTTTGAGACCAGTCTGGCCAACATGGTAAAACCTCGTCTCTACAAAAGATACAAAAATTAGCCAGGCGTGGTGGCATGTGCCTGTAATCCCAGCACACAGAAGGCTGAGGCAGTAGAATTGCTTGAACCCGGGAGGTGGAGGTTGCAGTGAGCCAAGATCAGGTCACTGCACTCCAGCCTGGCTGACAGAGGGAGGCTCTGGCAGTTAAAAACAAAAACAAACAAACGAACAAACAAACAAAAAAAGCTGGGACAGTGGCTCACACCTGCAATCCCAGCACTTTGGGTGGCTGAGGTGGGTGGATCCCCTGAGGTCAGGAGTTCAAGACCAGCCTGGCCAACATGGTGTAACTCCATCTCTACTAAAAATACAAAAATTAGCCAGGTGTGGTGGTGGGCACCTGTAACCCCAGCTACTCGGGAGGCTGAGGCACGAGAATCTCTTGAACCCTGGGGGTGGAGGCTGCAGTGAGCTGAGATCGCGCCACTGCACTCCAGCCTGGGTGACAGAGTTAGACTCCATCTCAAAACCAAACCAAACCAAAAACTCACTGAACTGTATATTAATGTACACTGCATTTTTCATTGTATGTAAATTATGCCTTAGCTACAAAAATTTCTTTTAGGCAAGAAAGAAGGAAGGAAGGGCCCCTCTTCTCATCTCACCCATGTTGTTTTTAGTTTTCCCGACCACATGTCCATTTGGATGCCTTGCCCTCAGCCTCTCCCTCCCTCCCCCGCCTGCCCTCCTGTGGCTGAGAAGCCCAAAGCCAGACACAGACCACAGGCTGAGGCCCGACACAGACCACGTGACACAGGAGGTCAGGACTAGGGGGACTCTACTTTGAGGCTCCGTGGAGACTCCAGGCCGTGAGGGCCGGATCACAGACAGACTTTCTTATGTGTCGTCTTCTCTGGAGATCCTCTGGATAAACCCATTCCTTCACACGAGCTTTCATTCACTTACGCATCCAGTGTTCTACAAGCAGTTCCCCTGCAACCTGACTGTGCTAGGTCTTCGGAAGCTAGAGCTGAATCAACAGTCAGCCTGCACTCCTGGGTCTCAACTGAAATGCCCAGAACACCCAGTGAGAGAAACAGACAGGTACTAGCACCATCCAAGCAGTAATCGCAGTAAAGTGAAGCAGTGGAATGAGTGTTTACTGTGTGCCGGGCCCCACTGCATATACTGCTTACAGTAAGATTCTCCTGCCTCGGCCTCCCGAGTAGCTGGGATTACAGGTGCCCACCGCTACGCCTGGCTAATTTTTGTACGATTAGTAGACACAGGGTTTCACCATGTTGGCCAGTCTGGTCTCAAACTCCTGACATCAGGTGATCTGCCCGCTTCAGCCTCCCAAAGTGCTAGGAATATAGGTGTGAACCACCACAGCCAGACTCTTTGTTTCTTTTTGCAGATAAAAAACTGTGGCACAGAGAAGTTAAATCACTTGGCCAAAGGGATCACCCAGGGAGTAAGTGGTTGAGGTAGATTTTTTTTTTTTTTTTTTTTGAGATGGAGTCTTGCTCTGTCTTCCAGGTTGGAGTGCAGTGGTGTGACATCGGCTTACTGCAACCTCTGCTTCCTAGGTTCAAGCAATTCTCCTGCCACAGCCTCCCGTGTAGCTAGGATCACAGACGTGTGCCACTATACTCGGCTATTTTTTGTAGTTTTAGTAGAGGTGGGCTTTCACCATGTTGGCCAGGGTGGTCTTGAACTCCTGGCCTCAGGTGATCCACCAGCCTTGGCCTCCCAAAAGTGCTGGGATTACAGGCATGAGCCACTGCACCCAGCCTGAGGTAGAATTTGAACTGAGAAAGTCCAGCTCCAATGTCTTCCTTCAGAGCCACGCTCTCTGCCTACAAGTCAAGAAGTCCTGGAAGTCCTACAGGATGGTAAGAAAAATCTCCAAAAGGAGCAAGGGTCAGATCGATCTGACCGGTCAGGAAGCCTGCATCTTGGAGGTGATCTATGAGTCAAGTCTGCGAAGATAAGGAGCAGCCAGGCAGCCTCCTCCACCCTGATCTGGCTGCATTTTTTTTAAACCTCTTCCTCACTGTAATACAAGGAGCCCTCCACAAGGGGTTCCTTCCTCCCTGCTGGAAGTCTCAAGTCACAAATGGGTGACAGCTGATGGGGAACAGCTACGTGCAGTGCTTCAGCAGTCAGAGCATACTTCACAGGGATCCCCCGTGTAATCTTAGGCGGCCCTTGGCTATGCAAGGCAGGGATCTGTTACCCCTTTTTACAGATGGGAGACTGAGCCCCTGCCCCAACGAAGCAATCTGCCTAAGGTGTGGTTAGAAGAACCAATTCAAACATGGATCTTCTGACTCCAAATCCCATGCTGTTTTCTCACGGCAGGCTCCCTCCCTGCCAGGAGGAATAAACACACACACCACACTGCTTTCCATGTTCTACACTTTTTCCCAAATGGAGGCCATTCACAAAGGTGAGGTCTGTGAGGTGAGGTCAGGAATGATCTCCAATTGCAGATTTCAACAAACTGAGGCTCAAAGATGTATAAGGACTACCCAAGGTCACACAGCTAGGAAGTGGCTTTGAGTTGGGCTGAACACAAGCAGGAGGGACCTGGCCTGGGCCCAGACACTGTCACAGCGGGGGAGTAGGGAGGGCTGGAGATTAAGAAACAGGCAAGCAGCAGCCTTCACCCATCAGCCCTGGGGTATCCAGAGATCCCTGCTCAGAGCCTCCCACTTCAGGGTTCCCACTTGACCTTGCCTCTCCTGAGGCCTCCCTGTGTCCCACCTGCTCCAAGTGCCACATTCGAGCAGCACCCTGTGCTTTGAAGGTGGCCCAGGGAAGCTCACTCCATAACTGACTGACTAATTAATTTTTAAAAAAGTGATGGGGTCTCACTCTGTTGCCCAGGCTGGAGTGCAGTGGTGTAGTCAGTGATAGCTCACTGCAGCCTTAAACTCCTGGGATCAAACAGTCCTCCTGCCTTAGCCTCCAGAGTAGCTGGGACTACAGGCATGCACCATGTGCCTGGCTCAGAACTTTTTTATCTTGCAAATCTGAAACTCTATATTCATTAGATAATAATTCCTCATCCCTCTTCCTCCATATCAGCCCTTGGCAACCACAGGGAAGCTTGACCTTAACTTTTGTTTCCTGCAGAGCAGAGGCTGAGTGGTACAGAGCTCAGGGCTATGGAATCAGATATGTTGGGTTTGATAGCCTCCTCTCCATTTATAAGAGACTTTGAACAAGTCCCTTTCCCTCACTGAGCCTCGGTTTCCTCATCTGTAAAATGGAAGAGGATAATAGCTGTTGTAGGAATTTATAATGCCTATAAAAGGTAGATATCCAATAATGCTATCTTTGGCTATTATTATCATTATGGTAAGTGAGTAGCTGAAAGTGCCTCAAAGTTGTAAACATCAGATCTGGGATTTTCATTCAAGCTTGCTGCTTTCTTTTCTTAAAATAAACACATAAATATTAAAAAAAAAAAAAAACAGATAGGGTCTTGCTATGTTTTCCAGGCTGGGCTCACATGATCCACCTGTCTTGGCCTCTCAAAGTGTTGGCATTACAAACGTGAGCCACCATACCAGGCCCCTGCTGCTTTCTTGCTGGGTGACTAAGAAAGTCCCTTCACCTCCCTGAGCCTGTTTCCTCATCTACAACCTGGGAAGGTGAGAGATGATGTGGGTATATGTTCCACAGACAGAACAATCTCTGGAACCATCATCCTGGGTCCTGATCAAATCTCTCTGTAGAAAGTCCCCTGGGAGGCCAAGTTCTGCAGGGAACAGAATCCTGGCTATGGCCACATCTCTCACCCAGGGCCAGTCCAAGGTAGATGCATGATGAGCAGGAAGGCGAGATGGTCGGGCAGGGCAGCAAACCCACTGTTCCCACTTTGCCCTCCGCAGGACAGCATGGCTCTTGTGGCCAAGGTCTGGTGGTGCCCTTGGAAGCGCCTCTGGTTAGAAATGAGGCTTGTTCCCAGCTACCCTCTCCCTCAGTCCCCTTCCTGCCAGAGGTAGGTTTGCATGGGGATGGGAGAGAGGACGTGTGGGATGCATTCCAGGGCTCAAAGCAAGAGCCCACATCCTGCCATTCTCTGCCAGTCCTCATCTGGATTGGACTCTGGGAAGGGTTGCAGGGGTGGGGTCCAGCTGGAGTCAGCTCTGCCTGCTCTCTGGGGAGGACTGCTAGGGTCTTGCTAGCTGCTATCTGGGTTGGGGAAGGTGTGCCAGGTGAGCTTGGCATGCCAGCCTCTACTGCTCTGCAGCTGGGGCCTCTTCCAGCCGCTCTCTGGGGCCCGGGCTTGATGTACCCCATCAGCACATATGAGAACTGGTCAGTTCCTATCGCCTCCCTCAGACGGTGTGGGCTCTTGGGGTACAGACCTCAGCTCACTGTCTCAGTATTCCCATACTGGGCTCAGAGCCTGGCATACGGTGGCAGGAGTTCAATGAGTAACCATTAGTTGGCAGCATGAGCGAGAGGGTGACAGCTACTTCCTTGGGGAGAAGGTAGAAGTGGCTGTGAAACTTTCCACTGGGGCTAGGTTCCCCTGTGAGAGGGCAGGGAAGGTCCCTGAAGCCTCTGGAAGAATGGACCCTCAGGGGTCCTGGTGGGGTGGCATTGAACGGCAGGTAGAGCCCACCTGGCCTGGGGTTTCCCAGACTACAAACTGGGAGGAAAACAGAAACACTGAACAGTCGCATGGTGCTTCCAAGAACCAGGCACTGTTCTGTGTTTTACGTTTCTGGGGAAAAAGTAATACTATTGGGGGTCCCCTGTGCAAAGTGCGGATAATAATAGTACCCACCGCACAGGCATTGTGAGGATCACAAGTTGTTCAAGGAGAGCATCTATCATCACTACTGGCAACTACTTTTGGCTGTAAACTGGCTAAGTGGCTAGGACTCCTCGGTACCCTTTACTTGGCATAATCACTCCTTCTGGAAGCTTCTGCCCACTCCCAGCTGGCTAAGGTCCCTTCCCGTGCTCCCACAGACGCCTTGGCATCACGTAGGTGCTCAGCCCATATTCAGGCATACACAGTAGCAGGCTCACCTTCTTGGTCCCATACATGACTTCCATGAACTTCTCATCGGCGTCCTGAAAGCGCTGGTCGAGGAAGGAGCTTGTTTTCCGCACCAGGTTCCAAATCATGTAGTTGTTGAGCAGGCTGCGGGGAGAGGAGGCCAGAGAGACTCAGGGACGCCTAGGCAGGGAGCATCGTGGCCCTTCCCCTGCTGGCCCCTAGGGGGCTCTCAAACTCGGCCTGTGACCCCAGCCCCCTTCCAGCCTGCCCAGGCTTGGTGGGTTACTGCTCCCTAACACGTGCAATATAAGCTCTCCAAGGGAAAGGCCTGGGTCTTCTACCACAGGAAACGCCTCAGTGTTTAGTGCAATCACTTATATACCACAGGTACTCAATAAATGCTTGTTGCCTAGCTGCTCTGTGTCTGGAAGCTATGAAGCCCCAGCATGGAGACCCAGCCCAATGGTGTATGCTACAGGGCTGGGATGGAGAGGTGACTGCGACTTCTACAGCTTGGAGGTGCCCCAGCCAGAAGGCCAGACAGGCTAAGAATAGGAGGGGAAGGAAAAGAAACACAGCCCAGGCAGGCCAAGGTTTCCATGATGACAGCTCCCACTGCCCCACCCCCAGCGCACAGGGAACCTATCTGTGGCTGTTGCCACCATTGCCAAGAAGTCACCTTGGGACTGTAGTGAACATCTAAGCTCTAATCAGAATCAACCAAAATGCTGGACAACGAGGAGGAGGAAGTAAAGAACTGTATTTGTACATGACAGAATACTATGCAACCATGAACAATGATGGTTGCAGAGGTTCTGAGATGACAAGGGGGAAAATGTTCAGGATACAGGTCAAGGGAAAAGGAGACTAGACATTTAGTGATGATAATGGGAAAAAAAGACCACATATTAGAAAATCCATCTCTCTTTCCCTCCTCTCTCCTGCCCTCCCCCCCGCTTTCTCTCTACATATACACACACATACACCACAAGATCAACAGGAGTCATTTAAAATTTTTTCAGAGCCTGGTAAAGTGGCTCATGCCTGTAATCTTAGCACTTTGAGAGGCCAAGGTGGGAGGATTGCCTGAGCCCAGGAGTTTGAGACCAGCCTAGGTAACATAATGAGACCCCCATCTCATTAAACAAATTTTAACAAGTTTGGGGAGTTAGGAAAAAAATAAGTTAAATAAAATAATTTTTTTTTCCTATTTTTTTGGTAGTTTTCAAAAAATTTTTAAAAATTCTAAGTATTGCCGGGTGGTGGTGGCTTATGCCTGCAATCCCAGCACTTTGGGAGGCTGAGGCAGACAGATCACTTGAGGTCAGGAGTTAGGGACCACCCTGGCCAACATGGTGAAACCCCATCTCTACTAAAAATATAAACATTAGCTGGCGTGGTGGTAGGCACCTCTAATTCCAGCTGTTTGGGAGGCCGAGGCAGGAGAATCATTTAAACCTGGGAGGCGGAGGTTGCAGTGAGCCGAGATCGCACCACTGCACTCCAGCCTGACAGAGTGAGACTCCATCTCAAAAAAAGAAGAAAAAGAAAATCATAAGCATTAACTAAAAATAATAGCCAACATTTACTGAGTCCCATTACATGCTAGGGACTGTATTAAATCACCTCATATGGATTGTTTCGCTTGATTCTCACATCACCCCTAAATGGTAAGTGCTAGATTTTTCTATTTGAGACAGGGTTTTACTCTGTCTCCCAAGCGGGAGTGCAACAGTGCAATCACAGCTCACTACAACCTCTGCCTCCTGAGCTCAAGCAATCCTTCCACTTCACCCTCCCTCTCGAGTAGCTGGGATGACAGGCACATGATACCATGTCTGGCTCAATTTTTATTTTTTGTAGAGACACCGTCTCGCCATGTTGCCCAGGCTGGTCTTGAACTCCGGGACTCAAGTGATCCTCCTGCCTTGGTCTCCCAAAGTCCCGCAATTACAGGCGTTCGTGCCCGGCCACAGGTGCTATCTGTATCCCCATTTTATGGAGGAGGAGAATGAACTTAAGAAAGAAAAAGAAATTTGCCCAAGTCTACAAAGCTGGTAGTTGGAAAGAGGCTGGGATTTAAACCTGCACCCGTAACCAGGATGTCCTGCTGCCTCTCATAAAAGCCCGCCCAAGTCCCACTCTCCTGAGTCAGACTGTCATCCCCACCCCTGCCCAGCCTGCCCAAGAAGAGGGCTGCCTGTGAGAGGCATGGCCCAGGCCACTGGGGGTTCCCTTACCATTTGTCGGTGTTGTTGATGAGAGTGGAGACCTGCTCAAGGTATTCCTTGTCATAGACCACAATTGGCTCGGATTCGTTGATCTCCACGGGGTAGAAGATGGTGTTGAGAAAAGGTAACCAGTTGATGGCGGGTGCCAAGGTCTGCAAGGGAAAAGGACAATGTGACTCTGTGGGGCTGCTTCTCCTCATGGCCCAGGTCTCCAGGACGGGCTTCTACAGGAAGCCAAGGAAAGAGCTTGGGCTTGGTGCCATCTGACAGCGCACTGGGCAGAGAGTCAAGCAGAGCCTGGTGGACTTTTGTCAGAGATGCTGTAGGTAGAATTCTAAGGAGTCCAACACCAAAATTTAACTCGAAATGGAACGAGGATGGAATGAGAAGATGCAGCAGCTACCGCTACCATTCAGCAAGTGTCTCCTGCGTGCCAGGAGCCGTGGCAAATGATTCATGCATACAATTCCAACCGGTCCTTGCGAGAGTCCAAGCAGTAGGCATTATTATCCCTGCTTCATGGATGAAGAGACTGAGCTTCAGACAGGCCTGAAACAGCTGAGCATGTAGAGTCTGCAGCCAAACTGCCCAGGCTCATCTTCTAGCTCTCTTCCTCGCTAGCTGAGTAACCCCGGGTAAGTTAATGAACCCTTCTGGGCCTCAGTATCTTGTCTGAAAAGTGGGGATCACCATAATAACAGAATCCACTTCACTGGGTCATTTGTGAGGACTGAACAAGCTTATGCTGTCTATTCTATTCAACATGGGCTTCTGTAACATCAGTGAGCTTCTACATGATTGGTGAATTCAGGATGACAGCAGTATAACGTGTGAGGTGCATTGGTCTGAAGGTGATGTTTCTCAGGCATGGGATTGGGAAGGGTTGGACGCCAACCTTCAGCAAGAAATGAAAAGCCCTCAGCTCAGCTGATGCACACAGCAGGCTGGTCAGCTCTACCTTTTCTTTTTTTTTTTTTGAGACAGAGTCTTACTCTGTCGCCCAGGCTGGAGTGCAGTGGCACGATCTCGGCTCACTGCAAGCTCCACCTCCCAGGTTCACGCCATTCTCCTGCCTCAGCCTCCTGAGTA
>NW_012114253.1:1032302-1055933 GCF_000951035.1 Colobus angolensis palliatus | reverse complement strand
GTGGTGCAATCTCAGCTCACTGCAACCTCCGCCTCCCGGGTTCAAGCAATTCTCCTGTTTCAGCTTCCTGAGTAGCTGGAATTACAAGAGGCACCCACCACCATGCCTGCTTAATTTTTGTATTTTTAGTACAGACAGGGTTTTGCCATCTGGGCCAGGCTGGTCTTGAACTACTGACCTCAAGTGACCTGCCTGCCTTAGCCTCCCAAAGTGCTGGGATTACAGGCATGAGCCACCGCGCCCAGCCTGGTCCGCTCTATTTTAAGATGACTGAAAATCAGCCCTTGCGCTTGGGGCTTCCTCTCCTCACAGAAGCTCCTTCCAGTCCTGTAACTCTCAGCCTCCAGCAGGTTGCACTTTCTCTGTGACCCTAAAGGCGCTTGCTCAGAGCTCCCTGTCTTTTTTTCTTCTTCTTTTTTTTTCTGAGACGGAGTTTCACTCTGACACCCAGGCTGGAGTGCGGTGGCACAATCTCAGCTCACCGCAACCTCTGCCTCCTGGGTTCAAATGATTCTCTTGCCTCAGCCTCCTGAGTAGCTGGGATTACAGGCGCGTGCCACCACACCTGGCTAATTTTTGTATTTTTAGTAGAGACAGGGTTTCACCATGTTGGTCAGGCTGGTCTCGAACTCCTGACTTCATGATCCACCTGCCTTGGCCTCCCAAAATGCTGGGATTACCAGCACTTTGAGCCACTGTGCTAGGCCACAGCTCCCCGTCTTATCTGCAGGGTCTTGGTGTCCACAGCTAGCACTTCCCAGCTGGCACTTTCCCCACAGCGGCCTCCAGCCACGCTGAGGTACTCCTTAAGGTTCCAATTATTGTTTTGTTAGGATTCTGGTTACAAAGTTGCACAACTTAAAAAAATTGTGGTACACTTTGGAAGGCTGAGGCCAGTGGATCACCTGAAGTCAGGAGTTCGAGACCAGCCTGGACAACATGGTAAAACCCTGTCTCTACCAAAACCACAAACATTAGCCAGCCGTGATGGTACATGCCTGTAGTCCCAGCTACTCGGGAGGCTGAGGCAGGAGAATCACTTGAACCCGGGAGGCAGAGGTTGCAGTGAGCCCAGATCACGCCACTGCACTCCAGCCTGGGCAACAGAGTGAGACTCTGTCTCAAAAAAAAAAAAAAAATTGTGGTAAAACACATATAACATAAAATTCACCATTTTCACCATGTTTAAGAGCACAGTTCAAGGCCAGATGTATTGGTTCATGCCTGTAACCTCAGCACTTTGGGAGACTGAGGTGGGCAGATCGCTCGAGCCCAGGAGTTCAAGACCAGCATGGGCAACATGGTAAGACCCCATCTTTACAAAAAAAAAATTAAAAATCAGCTAGGCATGGGGGCCTGTGCCTGCAGTCCCAGGTGGGAGAATTGCTTGAGCCTGGGAGGTCGAGGCTGCAGTGAGCTGCAATCACACCACTACATTTCAGCCTGGTTGACAGAGTGAAACCCTGCCTCAGAAAAAAAAAAGAGCACAGTTGAGGGGCATTGAGTCCATTCACACTGCTATGCTACCATCACCACCACTATTCAGCCACAGACTGTTTTTTTTTTTTCTTTCTTTGTTTTGTTTCGTTTTGAGACAGAATCTTGCTCTGTCGCCCATGCTGGAGTGCAGTGGTGCAATCTCAGCTCACTGCAACCTCCGCCTCTTGGGTTCAAGCGATTCTCCTGTCCCAGCCTCCCAAGTAGCTGGAACTACAGGCACACGCCACCACCCTTGGCTAATTTTTTTCTTTAATTTTATTTTTAGTAGAGATGGGGTTTCACCATATTGGTTAGGCTGGTCTCAAACTCCTGAACTCTGGTGATCCACCTGTCTGGGCCTCCCAAAGTGAGGGGATTACAGGCGTGAGCCACCACGTTTGGCTCCACAGATTTCATCTTGCAAATGTGAGACTCTACCCATTAGGCAATAACTTCCCACTGGCTCCAACCCCCGCCCCTGGAAACTACCATTCTACTTTCTGTCTCTATGAACTTGCCTACTCTAGGTGCCTCATAGAAGTAGAATCAGGCAGCATTTGTCTTTTTGTGATTGGCTTATTTCGCTTAGCACAATATCCTCAAGTAAAGTTGCCTAACTTTTGTTCTGCTCTTGTTCTATTTTCCCCACCTGTATTGCTATTTCTAGTGTATGATTTTACAGAACACAAGGAACTACATATACTGCTACAGCAAAAACGCCTGTACATGTCAATCACTTAGAAGGGTATGTCTGGCATTTGGCAAGCAATCCATCAATGTTGGCCATTACTATCTTTGCTCAGCATCTCCCATGTATGTTCCTTGGCCTGTCCAATTCCAAATTCTCTTTTATTTTCTTGAAAAAGGACAAAATGCAAGACAAAGGAGGTGAGAGAGGCTCCACATATGGCCTTCATGCGGAAAAATCAATCAGTAAAGTAAAATTGATCTGCAACTTAAGACTAGTCTATAGCCCGCTGGTAAATACCGATGACACCCCCTGTGAGAGAGGTAGCCATAAACCCCCACTTAACAGATGCTGAATTTGCAGATGGGGTAAGGTGACTTTCCTGAGGTCGCACAGTTAACTAGCCACTGTGGAGGTCTAAAACCCAGGTTCACTCATCTCTTTGGGTTTAAAAGGGTAACTCAGCTCCTGGGGAACAAGGACCTCAAAGGACAGGTGAATTTGTGAGGAAGGCAGGTCCTGAAGGCAGTGGTGTGCTGGTAACGCAGTTATTAACTGCACCGGGCATGGTGGCTCATGCCTGTAATCCCAGCACTTTGGGTGGCCAAGGCAGGAGAATCACCTGAGGCCAGGAGTTCAAGACCAGCCTGGCCAGCATGGTGAAACCCAGTCTCTACTAAAAATATAAAAAAAGTAGCCACCAGGTGTGGGGGTGCACACCTGTAATCCCAGCTACTTGGGAGGCTGAGGCATGAGAATTACTTAAGCCTGGGAGGCAGAGGTTGCAGTGAGCCCACATCACTCCACTGTACTCCAGCCTGGGCAACAGGGCGAAGCTCTGTCTCAAAACAAAAACAAAAACAAAACAGTTAACAACTGGCTCTCAGTTTCTGGGTAACTCTTGCCACCATGGCTGATGGTAAAATACCTGCGGAGCTGGGAAGAAAATACCTGCGGTGCAGCGGACTTGGGGGCCAGGGGGTCCCGGTGCATCCCTGCCTGCCTGGCAGCTAGGTGAGCTGGGAAGAGCCCTGGGCTAAGAATGAACAGACCTGGATCAGCGTCCCCAGGAGGTACCAGCTCTGGGACCTCCAGCCTTTTTCCATTCTTTCTCTAAAATGCAGACAACAGCCTCCCCTCCCAGAGCTGATGGATCTGTGCCTCTTGTACCTGCTTGCCCAATAACCCTGAGTTTCTTTTCTTTTTACCTTGTCCTGTCTGCCGTCCTCCTGGCAGGAGGCCCTTAGGCAGGTAACCTCTGAGGCTAATCTTTAACATTTCTATGACCACAAAAATTGGAGCTGTGCTTGTGAGATCTTCAAACAGGGCTCCACCATTAGAGCCACCTGACTGCATGACCTGCTGGCAAAGTCCTTGGGAAAATCGACAAGTTTACAAACTGTCAGTGTTTACACAGTGAACGAGAGCTTCATAAACTGCAGACAACTGGAACTCTCTGATCAAGGTACAGATATAAGATGGTGAGAAATCCCTGTGTACTCCTCAACACAACCCTGGCCCTTTAGGGAACGCAGGTGTTCTGTGCAGGGAAGTTCCCACGACTGTGAGATAAGATGTGTTGACTACCAGGATTTTCGCATTTTCCATCCTGACTGCTTTAGCGAACTCCTATCTTAAACACATGTGCCTAGCTCCATCTCCATGGAGATGGCTTTTTTAACCGACTAGGACATTCCACTTGTGACTCACACCCTCTGGGGCACACCAATGAGCTCCATTTTCCACACCTGCAGCCAAGGAGTACTGTGGGTCACAAACCAACCAAATCAAATAGGTTTGAAATCGGGAGAGAAGAATGCTTCTCAGCTTCATCTCAGCGGGAGAAACGGGTAGAAAATGCGGCTCAGGCCCAAACAGCCTTTGGCGTGAGGGGAAGGGGAAGGTCCTCAGGCCCCCAGAAGTAATGGAAGTGTCTGATTCACAGCTCTGAGTTCAGATTCTGCTGGGGACTAGCCTGGAACCATTCTGTACCCCAGCAGGGCTAGCCTAGAACCACACTGTGAAGCCTGGCGTGCTTTACCCTAAGTTACCTGGAGTATGGGAAGAAAACCATATTTCCAGACACCAGGGAACAAGACATTCTCCGTCCCAGAGTAGAATGAATCAAATTGATTTAGTGCTGGGGACCTGAGTGACATCGCTAATAACAAAGGAATAATAACAATAATAATGAATATAACATGTTATGCTTGTATTGGGCTGTGCAAATGAGTTTACTGAATGAAATCTCATCCTTTGCCTCAACTTATTCTCCCACAACCCTGTGGCAGGCCAGGAAGAGATTCTTACTTAGAACACAGGCTTCAGGGGGCCAGGACTTCTTTATTTTCTATTTTATTTTTTTGAGACAGAGTCTCACTCTGTCATCCAGGCTAGAGGTGCAGTGGTGTGATCCTGGCTCAATGCAACCTCCACCTTCTGGGTTCCGGGTTCAAGTGATTCTCCTGCCTCAACCTCCGAGTAGCTGGGACTACTGGCGCACACCGCCACACCTGGCTAGTTTTTGTATTTTTAGTAGAGACGAGGTTTTACCATATTAGTCAGGCTGGTCTTGAACTCCTGACCTCAGGTGATCCACCTGCCTTGGACTCCCAAAGTGCTGGGATTACAGGCCTGAGCCACCATGCCCAGCCAGGGCGTCTTTAAATGTCAGACATAATTTTAAACATATGCATATATGCCCATTTTTTCTGGGAGATAGTCCATGGATTTTTATCTGTTCTCAAAGGACTCTGTGACTTAAAGTTAAGAACCACAGGCCAGGTGCGGTGGCTCATGCCTGTAATCCCCATACTTTGGGAGGCCAAGGCGGGAGGATCATGAGGTCAGGAGTTCGAGACCAGCCTGACCAACATGGTGAAACCCTGTCTCTACTAAAAATACAAAAATTAGCCGGGTGTGGTGGTGCCTGCCTGTAATTCCAGCTACTTGGGAGGCTGAGACAGGAGAATGGCTCGAACCCGGGAGGCAGAGGTTGCAGTGAGCTGAGATCATGCCACTGCACTCCATCCTGGGCGACAGAGCGAGACTTTGTCTCAAAAAAAAAAAAAAAAAAAAAAACCACAGTCCCTTGTGAGGACAAGGGCTGTCTCATTTGTGTTCTGGCACACAGCAGGGGTGAGTGGATGAGCCAAGCCCATTTTACAAGGAAGGCAGCCAAATTCACATTAGAATTTAATCAGAAATATCTGTAAAAACATAAAGAGAGAAACCATATATTTCCTAAAGATCTTAATTGAACTTTGGGTACTTAGAACACAGAGGCTGTTTGGCCAGGCGTGGTGGTTCATGCCTGTACTCCCAGCACTTACAGCTCCAAGGGGCTTACAGTCCTCTGAATCTAAGCCCAGGGCTTGTGTACTGCAAGCTGCTGCGTCTGCTAAACTCCCCCACCTTGGCAGCTGTGCAGCTGGGAGGGAAGAAAGGCCTTTCTTCCTTCGCTTGGAAGAAGGGAGCAGAAGCAATGGTGACAGGAAGCCTGGGGGGAACCTGGTGGTCATGCTGGGCTGATGTGTTCAGGGCTCCTGTGCCTTCTCCACTATTCCTGGCACAGACTGTTGGCATCATGGCCACAGTAGGGGGCTGAGGCACTGGGGGGCCTCTCAGGCTGAGAACCAGGCTGGAACAAACCAAATTATAATGCACAAACAACATCACCCTCAGCCTCCTGGCCTCAGAGCAGGAAAATAATGCCAGATGGTATCTAACAGCAGCTGCTGATCTCCATCCCGGCCCATGCAGCACCACTCAGCCTCAGGCCAGTTTCTCTGGGAGCTGAAGGGCAGTCGGCACCAGCAGGAGGCCAGGCTCCCCTGACCCTCACTGCAGGCCCTAGCATGACTTGCACCTCCGCCTGGGACACCCAGTGGCCTGGAAATGCTCACCCATCGTTGCCTTCCTTCCTCGACTTCCCACCCCTGTCTCCCAGGGCCCGCTGCTTTTGCCCAAAGCACTCAACAATGAGACGGGGTTGTTTCTAGCTGGTGTCCCCCACTAGCCTGCAAGCACATGAAGTGCAAGGCCCCCAAGGCCGCCCCATATACACCTGTCAGATGGAGGAGGGAAAAGGGCAGGGACCTAGTGTTCTTCCTGAAAGTAGAAGGAACGGACAGGTCGAATTTGGCTGGTCAGAAGGTAAGGAAGGAGGGAGAAGACACTCTGCGGGAGCCCCCCCACCAGCAGAGCAGCAAGACCTAGCCACGCATTCCTGGGTGATGTCAAGAAACGGGAAGATCAGTGGTGGCCACTCTGCTGATCCCTCTGCAATGCCAGCTGATGCTCTGGAAAGAAGGAACCAGCAGCCTATTCCCTCCAGACCCTCAAGGACCAAGCAGCTGCCAGAGGGCAGCCTTTGGCAGAGGCTGAGCCCTTGGACGTCAGGCTTCTCCAGTGGGTGACAGAGAGCATCGCAGATCTAACGCCCTGTTGTACAGTGAGCCAATCTGAGTCACTGGGCTGGCTCTTCTGCCACTTAGGAGCCTCTGGACCTTGATCTGGCTCAGAAAAGGGAAGAGCAATAACGGAATTCACACCACACATTTAGTAAGTGCTCACTGTAACCAGGTTCGAGGCTCTTGGTGCTGGAGAGACTGGAAAGGTGCTGTCAATGTAAGCTAGTGTGGTCATGACCCCGAGTCTCCCAGTAAACACTATTAATTACAGAGAAGCAGCCTGGTGTCGGCCAGGTGCCTATTTTGGAGTCACTTACTAGCTGTGTGCCCTTCAGCAGGTAACTTGACCTCTCTGAGCATCAGTTTTTCCATCTGTGGACTGGACATAACCACCATCCTTCCTTTGTCACGCAGTTTCAAGGACTAGATGAAATGAGTATAAAAGCCGCCAGCCCAGGGCCCTGACTGAAGCCTGGTGGCCATCCCAGCCTCCCTAGCAGCCAGTGCTCAAGTTACCTGCAGCTCGGCCGCCGTCACTTTGTGGTAGATGAGCTCCTCGTCTCGGCGCTTCTCCTGTGGGATGGTGATGTTGGCCAGTGCCGTCTCAAAGTCCAAGATCTGCTGCATCTGGGGCCGGATGGCCTCCTCGTCCCCGCCGCCCAGCAGCTTCCCCAGCTGGACCATGTAGTTCAGATATCCGGTCAGCACCTGCAGGGCCCACACCCCAAACGGTCAGTGGCTGCCCCCTACTATCCACTGGACAAGGCTTGGGGGGGCTTGGCCAACTGAGTCTGGCACAGGGAGCCAGGGGACTGCACAGTGCCCCCAAGACACTCGTGGGGCCAGGTGTGGTGGCTCACACCTGTAATCCCGGCACTTTGGGAGGCTGAGGTGGGTGGATCACCTGAGGTCAGGAGTTTGAGATCAGCCTGGCCAACATGGCAAAACCCCATCTCTACTAAAAATACAAAAATTAGCTGGGCATAGTGGCGGGCACCTATAATCCCAGCTACTCAGGAGGCTGAGGCAGGAGAATTGCTTGAACCCAGGAGGAGGAGGTTGCAGTGAGCCCAGATCACGCACGCCACGGCACTCCAGCCTGGGCGGCAGAAACTTTGTCTCAAAAAAAAAGGAATAAAGACACCCATGGGAGACACAGCATTGAGAATGATCTTGGGACTGTGTCTCTCCGCTGCTTCCCTACAGCCTCCAGGAGAAAGCCCAAAGTCTTGGCTCATCTCACAGGTCCCCAGCTGGGCTGGTCCCTGTCTTCCAGGGCTTGTCCTGGGGCTGTCTTTCCATTCTTAGAATGTACCTTTTCTGACCACCCTCCACCCGTGTTCCAGGATCTGAATTAGGTCCCCACGGGAGACTTTCTCAGCTCCCCTTTCCCTTAGTTAAATAATAGCTGCCTCCCCGACCAAACCACAGGCCCCATGGGATGGAGGCTATTGTGGTCTTGTCTGCCACCATCTCCCCAGCATCAGGCACTCTGTGGGCAGCTTGGTCAAGTACATGCAGGTGGAAGAATGAAAGGACAGATGAGTGAGTTCCAGGCGAGACTGCCCCAAGAGCACCACAAGAGGCAGGCCAGGGGGAGGGAGAGCCGCGGGCTTCAGAGCACGTGGATCCGGATGTGAATCTCAGGCTTGTCATTTACTGGCTATGTGACCTTGCGCAGATCACTTAGCGTCTCTGAGCCTGATTCCCTCTTCTGTAAAAGGCCAGACAAAACTAACTCCTGTTGGACAGATGAGGCAAATGAAGCTCAGGATCCGCAGCGTTAACGGGAGGGTCACAGGTGATGTACAAAGGGCCAGGTGCCCACAATGTGGGCAGCTGTTATTGCTGCCTCTGCCTCTCTCTAGAACCAGGACAAATGATACCTGTTTCTCGCCCCTTGTGTCCACGATGCCTGAGTGACAGCCGGCCTAGGGGTGTTCCTCCCCTGCCAGGGTCTGCCTGTTTTACCCATCACGTCACTGACACCCCGGGCTCCCCTAGACACTGAGCAGGAAGGACCATCCTGGGAGGCGGGCTGGGGAGGGGAGAGGTACGCTTACCTTCTCGTTTTCAGTTTTGTTCAGGTAATAGTCTCTCGAGGGCAAGCCCAGGCCAGACTGGTCCACCTGACGAGAGAAGCAGGCATGAGAGGGAATTCGTGTTGCAATGCGTGTCTCCACTGCACGGCCTCCTGCCCTGAGAATGGCTGGTACATGGCAGCAGAGACCCAGCTCAGGCCCCTGCAGAAGCAGGACTGCTGGCTACAGTCACTGAGAAGCCCACTCAGGGATGGGATGGCACATTCCTGCCTGTACACGTGGCCCCCCGCAGGGCTCCTGGGCTCCTCAGAAGGGCTGGACAGAGCCACCCTCCTTTTTTAAACACCTCCTCACCTCAGCAAAGTGCCTCTACCTCCCCAACACTTTCGAAGTGGTTAAGGGTCACTTAAAAGCTGTGTGATCTTGGCCAAGTTACTGAACCTTTCTGATTCTCAGGTTCCTTATCAGGAAAACAGAGAAAATAAAACCTAACCTTCAGAGCTGGAATGGGGATTCAAGAAGACAGTGCTGGTCAAGTGCCTGCCAAGCAGGTGGGGAGGGTCAATTTCTGCTTGCTACTATTGGCGCCCATGGCCACATCTTGGCATACCTAGGACGGGTGTTACTGCAATCCATTTGATTTATAGGGTAACTGTAGCTGTGAGAGGTTAAGGCACTTGCCCATGGTCACCCAGTGAGTGAATGGTAGAGATGGGCTGGGAACTCAGCCTTTAGGATCCCCAGCCTGGGTTTCTCACTTCTGCATCAGAGGTTGGGGCAGACCAGTGTTGGAGCTCCCCTGGGCAGGCTGACCCTCTATCTGGGGCATGCTCTGACAGGGAGAGATGGATTCAAAACCATTCCAAGAAGAGTCACAAAGAGCAGACGCTAAGGAGGGGGAAACCAGGATGTATGTTCAGCTGTGTCCAGGAGTTGACAATCGCCCTTGGGGTCCACAGAAACTCATCAGCACCCGAAGGTTCACCTCTGTGCAGTGCCCATCTACGCAAAGCCAGCAGCCTGCAAAGATCTCACCAATGAGGCCAGGTGCGGTGGCTCACGCCTGGAATTCCAGCACTTTGGGAGGCCGAGGCGGGTGGATCATGAGGTCAGGAGATCGAGACCATCCTGGCTAACACAGTGAAACCCCATCTCTACTAAAAAATACAAAAAAAATTAGCCGGGCATGGTGGCGGGCGCCTGTAGTCCCAGCTACCCAGCTACTCAGAGGCTGAGGCAGGAGAATAGCATGAACCCAGGAGGCGGACCTTGCAGTGAGCAGAGATCGCGCCACTGCACTCCAGCCTGGCCGACAGAGCGAGACTCCATCTCAAAAAAAAAAAAAGATCTCACCAATGGCAATGGGGCCTCTGGAAATAACCCAGGCTCAGAAACTAGAAGACTGCCGTCCCACCCAGGGCAAGTCTCTCTCCTACGCCAGGGCCCGCTAAACTCAAAACAGGAAGAGGTTGTGCTCACACCCCCGACCGCTGTGTTTCAAGCTAGCTCACCTGGATCACGTTGCTGTTGGAGTTCTTGGAATCGGCACTGACGTAGACAGAGAAGAAGGGTGAGGTGCGGTAGTGGGCAGTGACCACCTGCAGGGTGTCCTGGAAGTTGTCCTTGGCCCAGGGACCTGTGATGTTCCAGCCCCCGAGCTGTGGGGAGGGAGAGCAGGCAGGTGATGAGGTGGCAGGGAGACCCAGATATGAATTCTGGTTCTGCGGCTGACTTGCTCTGTGGCCCTGCAGCAGTCACCTGACCTTTCTGAGTCTCAAGAGCAAAGGAAAGGATTGGTCTTCACTGGGGGTTTCCGACCCATGGGCTGGAGACCCACGGACGGAGCAAAGGCTTATCCTAGACAAGCCAGGCATGAATCCAGCCACTCCCTAGGTGGCTGGGATGAGAATGGGAAAGAGACTTTTCCTGGTTCACAGTTTATATTTTGGATAATGAATTGTGTGAATGTGATTATATCAAAACATAAATTCAACTGTGCCTCTGGGGGAAAAAAAAGGCTCCACATGTTTAAGAAGGTTGGTAAACTATGGTCTACTTTAGTCTCAAAGTTGGGGTCTAAAAAAATTTTTTTTGAGATGGAGTCTCACTCTTGTTTCCCAGGCTGGAGTGCAGTGGGGCCATCACAGCTCACTGCAGCCTCCACCTCCTGGGCTCAAGCGATCCTCTCACCTCAGCCTCCCAAGTAGCTATGACTACAGGTGTGTATCACCACACCTGGCTAATTCTTAATTTTTTTTGGAGAGATAGGGTCTTGCTATGTTGCCCCGGCTGGTCTTAAACTCCTGGCTTCAAGTGATCCTCCCACCTTAGCCTCCTGAGAAAGTTGGGATTTAAAAAAAATCTCCCTGGTCTTCCCTGGTTTGGCACATGGAACCTGTCCAGAAAGGAGGGGACTAGCACAGTCCCCAGCGTGTGCAGCCACCAACCCTGCTGCAGTGCTTTCCTGGAGCCAAGCTAAGAGGCGAGGCGGTCCAGGGAACACGAGGCAGGCAGGAAACATCCACGGACACCTTCTGTCTGCACTGGGGAGTCTCGGAGTCTGGGAGGTGCCCAAGAAAGCGGGAAAGATGTCTTCCCCTGCTCAGGAGTAAGCAGGTATAGGAGAGTGGCCTGGGTCCCTGCTCACAGGGAGGGCTCTGGTTCTGGGCCCAGACTCTCTGTGGGTCTTTCTGGAACAGGTACACACCCCTCCACACACACAAACATAACCCCTGAGGAAAAAGCAGCAGCAACGTGGAGGAATATTTTCCCTCTAAACATGGCCCCTGTCCCACACACAGATGCACAGAGAGACACACAGACAGATGACAGACATCCACAACAGATGCTGACACACACCCTCACACAGACACATGCACAGACATCCCACCCACGCAGCTACGCAATGTGCTCACACTCGCATGCGCTCTCACACACTCGCTCTCTCTCTCTCTCTCTGCCTTTCTCTCCGTGCTACCGGCTGGAGGTATGAGGTGGGCCAGTGGTACCAGAGGACTGGAGTGGAAGCCAGGGGGCGGGTAGGCGGCATGGGCAGGGGCTGGGGAGGGAGAGCCTGAGGGACTCACCCTCTCAATCAACTCCATTAGAGGTTTGGCCCTGAGTTCCTCGATCCTGGTCTCGTTCATGCACGCACGGTAGTACACTTGCGCCTTTCTCTCTGCCTCGCTCACGCTGGCCGTGGAGTTTTCTGGAACAACACACAGTAGAGTTTGCAATGTGGCCCCACTTGCCCACTGGGTGGCTTTAGGGCAGTCCCTCTTTTCAGAGCCTTAGTGTTCTCAGCTGCAAAGGAGCTCTGACATTTGCCTGTCGGGGTGGTGGTGATGAATGCCATCACCACGGGTACGTGAGGGCCCCTGGGCAGAGCCTGGCAAGCTGGAGGCGCTCCTGAAATTTTGCTGACCATAAAGAAGAAGAGTCTACCGTGTGTCTCTCCCTCTGCCGGTTGGGTTCACAGACGTGTCCCCGCGTTGACCGCACGTGCCCACCAGCAGGACAGCGTGCTTCCCCTGCGGATAATGTGTGGTACGAACACCCCTGCCTGGTGCATGGGACAGAGGCCAGTCCTGGTGTTCAGATACCGGATGACTTTTCTTGTGATAAAGACTGAAGTTGGATGTAAACTCAAAAGGCTCATTCATTTTGAATTTACTTTTTGCTTCCTCCTTGGAGGGGCTGTGCACATTCACTAGGCTTATAGCCAACTCCTGGGGCCGTTTTCCACCACCCTTGCCAACTCCAGCAAGCAGCATCTCCCTTCTGCAGCGGCTTCTCAGACCTTACCCCGGACACCCCAGAGATTCCGTTCCCTTCTCCCTCACCTCAGTGCCCTGGTCCAGATGCCACCTGCTGAAGGCAATGCTCTGGTGGGTGCACCTGGTGAAGATGACCGCTTCCTGCTGCTCAAGTCCACCAGGGACCCACTAAATACTGGGGCTCTGTGCCCGAGCCTTCCTCTCAGAGCCCTGCTCCAGACTATGCTGGATTCTCCAACCCCCTCAATTCCATCTGTCCCTCTTGCCTCCTCTGGGACACTCATTGCTCCCTCCTTTCATGTTCATTTCTCTCTGACCCTGAAGCCCCTTCCTTTGCCTCCTTCAAAGATCTCTCAAAGCCCAGCTCCTTTACAAATACTTTGTCCATCCACCCACTGCCCAGATACTAGATGCTTACTCTATGCTAGACCCTGTGCAAGCTGTGAGACACAAGAGAAACCATCCCTGTCCCCAGAGAGCTTCTGCATGGCACCCTGTTAAAATCCTACTCAACCTCAAGGCCTCCATGGGGACATCTTTTCAATGAGGCCTCTCCTAAGATGTTCATTCCCAGAGGCCCTCACGGCTCTGCGTACCTGTGTCCACCATTGGACCGTGAGCTCCCTGGGGCAGAAAGCAGGTCTTATTTATGCCTGTAAAATTGAGAGCCCAGCCCTGTGCCTGGCACCCAGCAGAAACTCAAAGAAATGAGCACAAGACATAACAGTGCTGTGAACGACGCACATGGCTATGGAACACAGAGGAAAGTCACTCCCTTCGGAGGGGTGGGGAGAAGGGGTCTCCAGAGGGCGTTCCATGTGAGCTGGTTCTGAAAGCTGAAGTGGTTCACCAGGTGGAAGGGAGGGGAGAGGGCACTGGGTTGCGCGGAGCAGGACAGGGCAGTGTGAGGACAAGCAGGGATGCCTAAAAGGGCAGGCGGGCTGCTTAGAGAAAAGAAAGCTGTCTGGCGTAGCCACTTGGAGCAAAGGACATGAGTCACTTCCTGGCCAGTCTTTCATCAGCTTTCCCAGCCTCACCCCGAGAGCTCCCTGCCCCCCGAATTCCCACCATAAATAGCACCATGGCTTTCACTGGTCAGAGCATCAAGCCCTGGTCTTGCTGACCGGGGTGATGGCCCTGAAAGGGGGATGGGACCAGTTTGGGGCCAGTCTGAAGGAAGATACAGAGACAAGAGAGCCCCTTGAGAGACAGGGTCAGGGGCCTGAAAGAGGGGCTATGGAGGGTTCGCACAGCCCTGGAGACCACAGGCTACTGTGTTGCCAAGTGCTGGAAACATCTGCATGTCCCCCAGGCACCACGGCAGCTGGGAGAAGAGGACTCTGTGAGGGGAGGGCGGAAATGGGAAAGCTGGGATACAGAGGACCAGGGAGAGCAAAAGGGGAGTGCCTCGCCCCTCCCAGGGCCTCGTTCCTATGGCAACGCTCCCAGTGAAGCTCTTGGAAGAAAAAGCAGGAGAATCGTCATTGCTCACCAGGCCTCAGACACAGCATCTCACCCTCTACATCTGGCTCCGGCCACAGCCCTGAAGTGCCAGGGTCAGCGTTGGGGAAGGCACGCTGTGTGCTCTGGCCCATGAGTGAGCCTGGCATCTCCCTCCCCCAAGGCCACCAAGATAAGAGAACTAAAGAAAGGCTCCCAGGAGCAGCCTGGCTGTGCTAATCACAGCGAGTTCCGAGGCCTTCTTCCTAACACCTGTCTTCAAGCCCTGAGTTATCACCTGGAGGCAGAAGGAGTGCCTCCTTCAGTCACAGCCTCCCTTGCTCCTTCGCTGAGAGGCTGCCCCAGGCCACGTTCAAACTCCATTCCTTTGGCCCCCCACCACCTGGGTGCCAAGCTCATTTGCTTTCCCACATTGTTTACAAAGTTTCTTTTGCCTGGCAGCTGCCAGGCTGGGTGTGGGGGACAGTGGGCAACAAAACTGGAGGCCTGTCCACGTGAGGCACGCAGCGTGGGGAGTGAGGCAGACGGCAGCCAAGGACTCACAGGAGCATCTGATTCTGCACAGGGTGAATGCTGTGAGAACATCCCAGAGGCCTTGAGCGGGAGGGCGGGAGAAGACCAGGAAAGCCAAGCAAGGCCCCGAGGAAGCTTCGCTTGAGCTTCGGGCTGAAGGATGAACTCAATGTGGAGCAGAAGGAGGGGCTGTGCGTGGGCTGCCCCTCTGCCATTCCATGTCCCTGCAGCCCCAGAACCAGCCCTGGACAGGCACCTAGCAGGCCCCTAGCAACAGGTAGTGGCTGCAAGAACAGAGCCCAGTGTCCCTTTCTGGAGAGGAAGGACACCATACCTGGAGGACGAGAGGGTAAAGAGGCCGGGTGCCCACCTAAGATTTCCTTTTTTTTTTCTTTTTTTTTTTTTTTTTGAGACAGAGTCTCCCTCTGTCACCAGGCTGGAGTGCAGGGGCGCAATCTCGGCTCACTGCAACCTCTGCCTCCTCGGTTCAAGTGATTCTCCTGCCTCAGCCTCCCGAGTAGCTGGAACTACAGGTGCGTGCCACCATGGCTGGCTAATTTTTGTATTTTTAGTAGAGACAAGGTTTCACCATGTTGGCCAGGATGGTCTTGATCTCTTGACCTCATGATCCACCCACCTCAGCCTCCCAAAATGTTGGGATTACAAGCGTGAGCCACCACACCCAGCCAAGATTTCCTTTTTTTAAAAGGATATCAGGCCGGTGGGGCAGGAGTGGACGGGATGAGGGGACCCCACCAGGAGTTGGTGTTCACACCCCCTCCGTGTGTGTCATCAGTATCCCCACTGCCGATGCTGGCTGGGGCAGGGGCCCTGGTAGAAGGTACGGTTCCTCTTCCTCCCCCTGGTTCCAGGAGCCCATGGGGACAACCCACAGCACACTCTCCCACCTCTTCTTTTTCCTCCTCACTCAGGGGGCACCTACTATCCTGCAGGCTCCAGGGGACAAGGCCCCAAGGGAGGCTGCCAGGCAGGAGGCTGCTGCAGGGGACCAGGTGAACGAAGGTGGGTGCTTGGCCAGGATGGTGGCAGAGAAGGGGGCGAGAAGTGTTTGGAACATGAGAGAAAGGAGAGCCAAGAATGGAGCCAAGTTTCCTTGGCCTGAGTGAGAAGCTGCTAACACTGGGGAATTGCAGCCTGAGGATGAGGGGTAGGCTTAGGAAGGAGCTTCAGTGCACACAGCTACCGCCTAAAGCTTAGCTCCAGACACTCGAAGTTTGAGGCCTCTATGAGACACCCAGGGGGAGCCCCGGTCTGGAGAGTCTATAGAGTGAGTTGTCTTGAACTCCTTTTAGTCCAAATAGTCACTGGAATATACCAATTCCTTTTTCTTTTTTTTTTGACACAGAGTCTCGTTCTGTCACCCAGGCTGGAGTGCAATGGCACGATCTCGGCTCACTGCAACCTCTGCCTCCTGGGTTCAAGTGATTCTCCTGCCTCAGCCTCCCGAGTAGCTGGGATGACAGGCAACCTCCACCACGCCTGGCTAATTTTTGTATTTTTAGTAGAGACAGGGTTTCACTGTGTTGACCAGGCTGGTCTCAAACTCCCAACCTCAGGTGATTCGCCTGTCTCGGCCTCCCAAAGTGCTGGGATTACAGGTGTGAGCTGTCACACCTAGACCCAATTCCTTAAATTGGTCAGAGGGCTCTACATCATGCATCCCCAACAGGGGCAATATTGCCCCCAGGAATTTATTCTTGCAGGACAAAGCATCTTACTCTTTTTAATCTGTGTATATAGACTGAGAGCAGCAACAGACACACAGAGTACCTGTGGCATTAACATTTCATGGAGGGATAAAATGATAACTGCAGGTTGAGAAATGAATGCCACCCTGGGTGACGGGCTCTGTGCTCCCACCTGTCTCCAGCTCCTGCCCCACACTCTTCTCCCCATGGCTGGATGGTCTCTTCTCTCCTTAACTCAAGCGTCTGCTCAGACGTCCCTCCTGAGAGAGCCCATCCCTTCCTGATTGCTGCAGCTACAATGGCCTCTTCCCTCTCTGGCCCCGCGCCCTAACTTGATGTTTTTGAGTCTTTCTCTTTACAATCCTATCATGTATTTAGTCATTCATTTGTTTACTGGCTGTCTTCCCTGCTGGAATGTAACTTCCACAAGAAAAGACTGTCTTATTCCTACATAATCCCCAGCCCCCAGCAATGCCTGGCACACAGAAAGTGTCTGACGCATATAATCGGTGAGTGAGTAAAGGAATGAATGACAGAGAAAGATAGCACTACAGCCTGCGGGAGTGGCTGGGTTTCAAAGTGAAATGAGTGGCTCATGCCTGTAATCCTAGCACTTTGGGAGGCCGAGGTGGGCGAATCACTTGAGGTCAGGAGTTTGAGACCAACCTGGCCAACATGGTGAAACCCTGTCTCTACTGAAAGTACAAAAATTATCTGGGCGTGGTGGCGGGTGCTTGTAATCCCAGCTACTTGGCAGGCTGAGGCACAAGAATTACTTGAACTCGGATGGCAGAGGTTGCAGCGAGCTGAGATCGTGCCACTGTACTCCAGCCTGGGTGACAGATCAAGACTTGGTCTCAAAACAAACAAACGAAACAAACAAAACCAAAACCAAAAAAAAAAAAAAACAAAGTGAAATCAGGCACAGATCTTTTTCTGAATAAGACAAAGGTCTCCAGGACTGTGCCAACCCTCCATAGCCCCTCGTTCAGGCCCCCAACCCTGCCTCTCAAGGGGTGTTCTTGTCTCCGTATCTTTTTTCAGACAAGCCCCAGGCTGGCCCCATCGGGGGCCATTCAGGGCTGTCACTCTGAGTTCAACAAGACTGGGGTTTGATGCTCTCTGGTCTCCTTTAAGACACCCCTTGTTCATGTTTACTTCCCAGAAGATTTCGTGGAGGCAAAGCAGCAGCCAGCCCCCAACAGTGTGGCTCCCGGCACGTGCTTGGGACACATTTTGGAGATGGTGGCACTTCCGTGGCCCCAGTGGTATGAAGACCTTTTGGCAGCCTAGGGCCAGACAACAGAGCTCCACAATGCCTGGGTACTTCCTTCCAGGGACCCCGAGTTCCAGAAGCTTCCTCAGTTCCTACCCCAAAGTCCCAGAGAAGAAGACAGAGCACCATTTCATCGGCTGCTTCTTCCTCTGGGAGTTTTCATTGGAACACCCTCTGCACATCACTCCTCGGGGAGGAAACGAATGCCCAGGCAGGCAGAGCCGTGGGCTATGATAGGGGTGTCTGGGAATCCCCCACATGCTGCGGGAATAGGGGTGTCTGGAAATCGTGCGGCCTCCCTTGATGCAGTGGGACCATCTGGCCAGGAGCCTGTGGGGCCCTGACTCCACACCAGGGCAGGACCAGTGTTTGTTTTAGATAAAACCAGAACCCGTTCAGTCACAGGCCTCAGGAGCCCCATCCTGTGCTGGGGGGAAGGGGTGCTGATAAATGAGACGCCTTGCTCTGCAAAACAAAAAGAATTACACCACCACCACCGCTCACAGCGTCTACAGCAGACCCTGTGCTGCTGTCACAACCTTACCCTGGTCCCCTGAGAGAGATATCACCATCCCATTTCAGAGACAAGGAAAATGAGGCCCAGGTGGGTGAAGAAACTGGCCTATCAAGGCAGAGCTAGTGGGTAGCATGCTGGACTTCTAAGCTTTCCTGAGAAAGTGAACTGCTTCCTCTGTAGACGGGCACAGGCATGGCTGTGTGTGCATCTTGTCCTGACGATTTCCACAGTGGCTGTTATCACACTCCATTTACAAGTAAGAGGTTGGGTAACTCGTCCAAGGTCGCAAAAGTGGCTGCAGCCAAGACTGGAGCCTCAGCCTTTTCCACTTCCCTGTCCTTTCCTGCAGGTTGGCTCAGAAAACCAGAGGTGAACCTGAAGCAGCCCAGCTGCCCCTAAGAAGCCCTGGACACTCCCTCCCATCCTCACACTGTTGAGTCAATGCTATAATTTGAATGTGTCCCCTCCAAAATTCAAGTTGAAACTTAATCCTTAAGGAGCAGTTTTAAGAGGTGAGGCCTTTAGGAAGTGATGAGGCCCTGAGGGCTCTGCCCTATGAATGGATTAGTGTCTTATAAAAGGGCTTGAGGGGGCCAGTTCCCCCCTCTTCGGTCCCTTATGCCATGTGAAGACACAGTTCATGGTGCGATCTTGGAAGCAGAGAGCAACCCTTAACAGAGACACTGAGCGAGCCTGTGCCTTGATCTTGGAATTCACAGCATCCAGAACAGTGAGAAATAAATTTCTGTTGTTTACAAATTATCCAGTGTATTAGTCTGCTTTCACGCTGCTGATACAGACACACCCAAGACTGGGCAATTTACAAAATAAAGAGGTTTAATGGACTCACACTTCCACGTGGCTGGGGAGGCCTCACCATCATGGTGGAAGGCAAAGAGGAGCAAGTCACATCTTACATGGATGGCAGCAGGCAGAGACAGAGGCTGTGCAGGGGAACTCTGTTTTTAAAGCCATCAGATCTTGTGAGACTTATTCACTATCACAAGAACAGCATGGGAAAGAGCCTCCCCCATGAGTCAATGACCTCCCACTGGGTTCTTGCCACAAAATGTGGGAATTGAGGGAGCTACAAATCAGGATGAGATTTGGGTAGGGACACAGCCAAACCGTATCATCCAGTCTGTGGTATTTGGTTACAATAGCACAAACAGACTAAGAATCAATCAATCCACATAACCATTCCCTAAACAGGAAGGCAGCACCCACTCCTGTAGACACCATACTGGATAGAAAGCACTCATGATGCAGATCCTGTCCATAGATGGCTTCCTTCCAATATGCACAGGAAGATCAAACTCAATTAGACAGCAGGTATTGGGAAAACATGTCAAAATAAAAATACGAGAGATGTCACAGGGTGACATCATTAACTGTCACATCACCGACATGGACACATGTAATGCTATTGGAATACTGTGTGTGTATCTCCCAGGGAGACCAGAAGGCAGACTGCTAGTCTTTTCTTTACAGAATCTGTGTTGCTTGAATTGTCACAATGAGCATGCACTGATTTTTTTTGTATGCATTCATCTTACAGTATAAAATACAGTAAAGCAAACACGACAGGTGCACAGTGTAATTGTAGCTCAAGCCTAGAGAGGCCATTTGGTAGCCACAGAAGACAATGGGGGCAGCAGGTTTGAGAAAAGTCTTGGAGGCTTTGGAGGGGGTGGTGTAGGCACTCTGGCTGGTGGAATAATCCGAGCTACAAGCACAGTTGGAAAGCCCAAGGCAGGGCCAAGTCTAAGGGCTGAAGGGGCTGGCTATTTCCTTCCTCTGATGAGGTGAGGCCACCACTCTCATTTCCCCAAAACCTAGGAGGGCAGCCCATGCTGGCCACTCTGGGGAGTGGCAGAGTGAAGTGCGAGGCATCTGTGTGTCCTGCAGCTGAGGTCACCATCCCCAGCTCGCAGACTGCCAGGTCATGCCAAGGTGGCACCTGGCCTAGTTCGGCCCACTGGCTACAGATCTACCTGGATTGCCTCTGAGGAGGCTAGCATGAATTCACCTGGCAGAGAAATGCATGGCTTGCCCAAGGTCACACAAGCAGATGGTAACAGCTATCCTGCCGGACCGGCTGACACAATCCACACTGGCACTCTAAATGTCCCTTCTCCCCTCTCTGCCTAGAGGGAAGCCCTCCCCTCAGCAGGTCGGAGTGGCCTGGGCACCTCCGGCTTGTTCCCATGCCCATCAGCTCTGGCTCCTTTCCGAGGCCTGCTGGCTGACCCCTTTGTCTTGGAGAGGCTGAACCCAGCCTGGCCTTAAGCCCAAGAACGCACTGGCCCACACTCCTGCATTTTTTTGCCACCCACTCACCTGCCATCTGCCTTTTCAGGAGTTTCCATGTATCAAAATCCCCAGGTATCAAGCCCAAAGTTGAGGGGCCATTTCCGGACTAGTTCCGAGGAGTGAGCCTTGGGGGAGAGGACCCCAGGATATGCCTTCTGGGGAAGCCCCTAGTCAATATGACATGGGGGTGACCCCAGCTCCTGTGTTCATTGGACCTGGGCTGGGACTTGGCTGGCCTAGGCTGAGAGCTCAGTGAAGCAGCCGCTGGGGAAAGGAGGTAGGCAAACCACACTTCTTGGCTGCTCTCCAAGCTAGCAGTGCCAACCCACGGCCTCTCCCTGCTGAATCTGACAGTGGAGTGAGTAGAGAAAGAATACAAGCTTTGAGGCCCCACAAGTCTGGGTCTAATCCCAGCCTCACTACTCCCTAGGAAATACATTTCCTTCATATTCATGAGTCTCATCTGTAAAATGGGCAAATATAGCCTACTCCATGAGTTTACTATGAGTTCAATGAAACAATACAAGTGAGATACTCAGTGTGTCAAAGCTTCCTGATAACATAGCTTCCTGCACCTCCTTCCCGATAACTGGGTCTACACACCAGTGCTTCTCTAATAAATAAGCAATAATGACTCTGTTCTTTGCCCATCCCATTAACCCTTAGAGCATCCCTACTAATGATCTGAGTTTCAGTTAGTTCCCACTTTATAGGTGATAAGCCGAGGACCTAAAAATCTGGGTGACCTCTCTGCAGTCATCCAGCTTGTTTGTAAGAAGTCTTGGTTGGAACTCATCTACCACCACCAAGGAGGGCAGCTGTGCTTTGCTGAGCACCTACTAGGTGCCAGGCTAGTATTCCGGTGTATTCTGGTGCTGAGCACTTTGAATCATGCCAGGCAAGTCAACACTCACAGTAAATGCACGTGTGAGGAGACAACACTATCCCGATCGCGCAGATAATCAAACTAAGTGGGAGAGAAGCCAGGTCACTTGTCCAAGGCCACACGGGTGATAAGCAGCTAGCACACCAGGACTGCTTGACTTCAAAACTCTGCGGTCTGGCCTCCTGGTATCACTGGACCCTGGACTCGGGGTCAGGGTTGAATGCATGATTCTGGGTTGTTCCATGGCCCGTTTGATGCAGCTCCCCACCCACGGCTTAATCCTCAGGAACGGTGGGGATAGACTCAATCTTGGCCCAGACCTAAGGTTCTCCTAATGAGAACCAGCCCCAGAACCAGTCAGATCAGAACCCCTAAGATGCACAAGAGCCCGTTCTGGGCCTCACTGGGAAGCTAGAGGGCCTGACCGCTGTCCTGCCCCATCCGCTCTAAACGCTAACTGCTCCCCAGAGAGTGAGCCCCTCACCATTTTGGACGGGTGGTATGTCCTTGACAAAGTCACTTGGGAACCTCAGTTTCTGCATCTACAAAATGGGAACAACAATTCTGAAGTCTGGGGTTGTGAGGATTAAGGAGGCAGTGGCTGTAAAGAGCCTGGAACAGTGCACAGCACACGGCAGACTTCCGTGTCTCTCCTTCCTTCAGGCCCTCAGGCTCTGCGCTCCCTGCAGGTTCTTGCGGGCACTGTGGAAAGGGAGCTATGTCTGTCCCTTGTACCTGAAGGAGGTGGTGTGGGACAGGGGAAAGGGCACACAAGGCATCAGACAAGTCTCAGCTCTGCCACTCACCAGCCTATCATGAGAACCTCTCCAGATCGTGCTTTCCTCATCTACCAACGGAGTGAACACCACCTTCCCAGATTCCCCCCTGCAGGACCAAATGGGATGGCATCTCTCTGTAACCAGTCAAATGCTAGCAAAGGTCAAAGATGAATAATAACAGTTACATCAATACAAACAGCAGCCACCATGACATGCCAGGCCTAGGCATGGTTTAAATACATTTAAATGCATTTCTCATTTAATTTTCAAAATTCAGAGGAGGCATGGTTCCCACTGTACTAATGAGAAAACAAGCCAGGGAGGTGATGTAATTGACCTAAGACCTCATAGTAAGTGGCAGAGTCCACATTTGAACCCAGGTCCTGGTGACTCTGAAGCAGAGGAACCAACCCACCTTGTTATACTACCTGGACTAGGGGCCCTGCCAAGCCCCTGGCTGTGATGTTAGGCACTGGAGAAGGGACGTCCTTGAGTTCCAGTCTTGCAATGACAGACATATTTGCCTTTTAAGCATCTGGTTCTAAAATGAAAAGTTACACCCTCTTTCGAAGGCACTTTGGTGGCATAAGGCAGGCAGGGGACATCTCAGGCTGGGGCTTTGCTGCTTCAGACACACTGAGCTTCAACCCCAGATCCATACGCACCACCCTGTTCATCCTCAGGGAGTTAGGCGGAAGGTGGCTGCTGCTGCTGCTTTGGGAGCTGTGGGAGGCCAGGAGAAAGGGTGGGTGTGTTTTACCTAGCTGCGGCTCTGCCCTGTGGGGCTAGGGCAGGAAAGAAAGAAAAGGTTTCCTTCACCTGGTTTTCCTACTTTCTCTGTAATCTAAAAGACTCAGTTGCCTTAAATTGATAAATGTTCATTTAGAATTATTTCCTGTCTCTTAAGAGTTCTGTCCCTTTAAGAAGATCTGTCCCCTTTTGGGTATCTTCTATTGTACCTATCTACCTTTGAATAGCTTAACGGTTTTTAAAACAGTAAGTATTTGTGTGATCTAGGTTCTCTTGTTGATGGCTAAATTGACTGGCTTTTCAGAATCCAGCCTCTCCCAGCATTTAGGGTCCCAGGATGGAGCAGGGGACAGCAGGAGAGGGAGACAGCCATGGTCCCAGCTGTGGAGGGGTTCAGGGAAGCAGCTTTGTGGTGCAGCACGAGTGTTATGATTTCACACCAGAGGAGGAGCCCAGTGGGCAGCCGGGAATTCAAAAAACATTAACTAAGGATACAGCTGCAAACCAGACAACGTGGAGCTCTAATCTGAGGATAAAACCATCAACACAGGGGTGAACTAGAGGTGCCCAAGGCCTAGTGAAGTGCAAAGAGAACTCTGACCAGACAGCTTACCATGCAAGCCCCATCACCATGAGGCTAAGGATGATTCCCGCCTACACTGAATAACTAACTCTCTGATAAGCTGTTGTTAGAGCTTTCATTGGATCACAACCTTAGAATCTGATCTAGCGTGTTCAGTCCCGATCCCTTTTGCTCACAACTTTCAAAACTCATAGTCAATATTAGTCAAAAGCTATGACAAGCTTGAAGCCACAAAAGTAACGACCACAGCCACCAGTTCTTGTGTACACCCTACATGCCACACACACCATGCTAATGCTTGACACGTGAGAGCTCTAGTTCTCAAAACTCTGTAGCTTGGGTCTTATTAGTCTCATTTTACAGATGAAGAAACTGAGGCTCAGAGATACGTGACTTACTCAGGATCATACAATGAGTGAGGGCAGATATTCTTTTTTTTTTTTTTTT
>NW_012114253.1:1027780-1032107 GCF_000951035.1 Colobus angolensis palliatus | reverse complement strand
GTTAGCCAGGATGGTCTCGATCTCCTGACCTCGTGATCCGCCCGTCTCGGCCTCCCAAAGTGCTAGGATTACAGGCTTGAGCCACCGCGCCCGGTCGAGGGCAGATATTCTAACCCAGATTCACCTACTCCCAAGTCTACGGTCTTCCATTCTGCCAGGCGCCTCTTTTCTTATTTTCTAGACAGAATCTCACTCTGCTGCCCAGGTTGGAGTGCAGTGGTATGGTCTCGGCTCACTGCAACCTCTGCCTCCCAGTTTCAAGCAGTTCTTCTGCCTCAGCCTCCCAAGTACTACAGGCGCACGCCACCATACCTAGCTAATTTTTGTATTTTTAGTAGAGACAGGGTTTTGCCATGTTGGCCAGGCTGGTCTGGAACTCCAGGTCTCAAGTGATCCACCCACCTCGGCCTCTCAAAGTGCTGGGATTATAGGTGTGAGCCACCACACACGACCCATTCTGCCAAGCTCCTCCTCTAAGTAGGTGTGGTTGGGAAGCTGGCTGGACCAGCTGACAGCTCCCTGCTGTGGCCCATTCATTGGTCTCCATGCTAGATGCTTACCGAGGAGGTGCTTGATGATCGCCTGGTTGTGTTCCCAGAGGTTGCTGAAGGTCCCCCAGCGTGAGTGGCCATCAGGGACCGGGTTGGCTTTGATCCAGCCCCCACAGGCATAGCTGAAGAAGTCATGGCAGGGGTCCACTGTGGGGTCCATGGAGCTCAAGATGGAGCTGGTCACTGAGACACAAGCTTCGCTCAGGCACACAGAAGGGGATCCTGCAAGGGGTCAAGGACAAGAGGCCAGTAAAGGGCAAGCAGAGAAGAAGCAGGGAGGGCAGAGAAGGCGGCTTAGGGCCCAGGGGTCACATGTCCTACCCCGGCCCTGACCACACAGATTTGGAACTGAACGATCACTAGACCCCTAGAGATAAATGATTTCCGCCCATTTAAAATTTGCTGGCTTGTAACACAAGACTTCTATTCAGCTGTCTAAAATCCTTCTTATGGCTAAAAGGTACCCAGAACCCAGGTGTTTCTCTTAGTCAACCTTTTCCTCCGTAAATATTAATTGACTCTTTATTATTCCTTGATGCTCAACAAATTTATTCATTCACGCATGCATTCATTTATTCAGCAAGCTAATGACTATCTTCCAGGTTCTTTGCTGTGTATAGAGTGCATGTGTGCGTGTGTGTGTTCTCCTGCATGAAAGTGTGCGCCCATGCCCGTGTGTGTGTGTGTAGGGTACTGGGGTACTGGGCATAAAAAGGCAGAGTCCTTTAATCCAAGAGCTAACAATTCAGTTGGGGATATACACATAAATCAAAAGGGAACAGTAGGAGAAACGTCTGTCCTCCTTTCTGCAAAAATAAACTGAACATTTACTATGTGCCAAAAGGGTGATGTAGACAGTACGGATGACAGGACATAGGCAGGAGGAAAGCCTATTAGGAATAGAAGGAGGAAACAGGAAAAATCACTCCTGCGTACAAGCAGGAGAGTCCGTGATCTCAAGGAATCCTCAAAAACTCAAAGGCTAAACAACCCTAAGAGACTGGTTTGCCAGAAGCAAGAGGAAAGGGCCAGAGCCCAACCTCAATGTTGGCGGCTGAGCTCTCCCAAAGGACCCAAAGCCCGGGTGGCCTGCGCAGAGGCCTGGCCTGAGGCAGCAACACGAAGCTGACTGTGCAGGACCGAGAATCACAGGCCCAGTCCCATCATCCATCCACCCAGGCTGTGCTGATGACCAAAGGGACTTCACTGAATGTGGCCATGCACTGGGCACTTTGCACACACTCAGGTTCTCATTTAACTCATTACAAGCCATCAGCTGCAGGCATCATGTCCCTGGTTAAAGATGAGGAAACTGAGGGAGTGAATGGAACAAGGTCGCCCAGCTATGCGGGAGGGAGGAGAGCTGAGAGCTGGGCCCTAGCCTGTCTCAGCCCAGCCATGCCAAGGCTGTTTTTCTGCTTTCCTTCCCCACCTCTTTGCCAGTCACACCAGGGGCTGGTGCAGCCTGACTGCTGAGATCTGTTTCCCCACCACACAGGGAGGCAGTGAGCCAGAGTGGGCTTTGGAGGCCACCAGACCTGGGTTCAAAGCCAGCTTTCTACTTTTGCCAGTGAGGCTTTGGGCAAGTGACCTCATCTCTCCATGCCTCAGTTTCTCTATCTAAAAGTTAGGAAGAAATGTAGGACCAATTTCACAGATTTCACAGTGGTGATGGCCATGGCTGGGCACGGGGGTTCAGCTTCCTCAAGTCTCAGAGTCTGAAGTTTCAGGCCAGTCTTTAGAGAGCAGCAAAGAACGCACAGGCTAGTAGGGGCAGTGTTCACCTGACTCAGGAACATAAGGCCAGTGGGCAGAGGTTCACCTGTGGGCTTATTAACATCTGATGACAAACACAAAGTCCTTCAGATGGGTGGCTGACAAAGGGCTCAGAGCAGCCACACAACAGCAGGAAAATCAGGGTGATTTGACTTTGAGATAATCACACAACAATTAAAAATTATTGTTCACAGTTGAGAGGTGTGTCATAAAAAATTATGGAGCCATTATGCACGAAAACAGCGAAAGGAAATGGTGGGGGTGATAGTGCCATTTTAAGTATCTCTAAATCAAATCATCTTAATCACAGTTGAACGCTCCACTTCCAAACTCCAGGGAAGCACCAAAATCTTTACGGGGCAGGGAGAGAATTTCTATGTAGGTTGAAAGAGCCTGTTGAATATTACGATATAACTCCATACTCAGAGAATACCTATTGTTTTCATACATCAAACCACAGGAAGGAAAATCTTACAATATCTTGGCTGGTGGAGAATGCCCACCAGGAGACAGGCTGAGAGTGAGCCTAACGCGGGAAGACGCATCAGCATCTGTGTGAATGTGTCTGTGTGTGTGAGAGAGACAGACCGATTAATTAACTGATTAAGGTTTTCGCTGTTATCATATGGGGACTTGGGTTTAAAAACAAAACAAGAAACTAGTCCCAGCAGTCAGTCTCAGAGGCTGGACTCGGTGGCTCACGCCTGTAATCCTAGCACTTTGGGAGGCTGAGGCGGGCGGATCACCTGAGGTCAGGAATTCGAGACCAGCCTGGCCAACATGGTGAAACCCCATCACCATTAAAAATACAAAAATTAGTCAGGCATGATGGTGGGCACCTGTAATCCCAGCTACTTGGGAGGCTGAGGCAGGAGAATCTTTTGAACCCGGGAGGCGGAGGTTGCAGTGAGTTGAGACTGTGCCACTGTACTCCAGCCTGGGTGACAAGAAAGAGACTCTGTCTCAAAAAAAAGCAGTCTTAGAGGTTTGAGTTCTTCACTAAGTGTCTATTTTGTTGGACACTGGGCTAGGGACCAAGGAGGTGCTTAAGGAGCAACGGCTTGATTATTCAACTATTCAATGGTTTGCAGAAACTTCATGAAATATCCCTGGCCCAGGAGGTGCTTCATGCATTTTGATGACTTTATGGTTTCCAGGCCCCCTCATCTAAGGCCGCATCTTCCCAGGGAAACCTTCCCAGACCCCCTTCCCTCTCTGGGTCCCTCAGCGGCCTGGGTGCCTGCTGTGCTACTGTGCTATGTCATGGCCATCTCCTTGTCCACCTGTCCTAGAATGTGAAGTTCAGGGCAGGCCAGTATCCTATGTGTTTTTATATTTCCATTGCCTAGCATTGTATTTGGCAACTAGCAGCTGTTTAATACGTGTTTATTTATTTTTTTTTTTTCTTTTGAGACAGAGTTTTTGCTCTGTCGCCCAGGCTGGAATGCAGTGGCACAATCTCGACTCACTGCAACCTCTGCCTGCTGGGCTCAAGCAATTCTCTCGCCTCAGCCTCTTGAGTAGCTGGGATTACAAGCGTCCACCACCACGCCTGGCTAATTTTTTGTATTTTTAGTAGACACAAGGTTTCACCATGTTGGCCAGGCTGGTCTTGAACTCTTGACGTCAGTTGATCCACCCGCCTCGGCCTCCCAAAGGGCTAGAATTATAGGAGTGAGCCACTGTGCCTGGCCTCAGTATGTGTTTTTGAATGAACAACCAAATGAATGAAAGGCCTTATTCAGCACTTGTTCACCACCTGCAGAGGCAGCAAACGTCTTTCCTTTGGGACATGCATGATCAATTGAGAAGGCAGAAACAGATCTTAGATTTAATTTACAGACATTCATCTGGACAGAGCCTGGCCTCAAAACTGTGTAGAATGCTTTCTTAAAAATATGTTCTTGGAGCCGGGCGCAGTGGCTCACGCCTGTAATCCCAGCACTTTGGGAGGCCGAGACGGGCGGATCATGAGGTCAGGAAATCGAGACCATCCTGGC
>NW_012114253.1:1021826-1027370 GCF_000951035.1 Colobus angolensis palliatus | reverse complement strand
GTCGCCCAGGCTGGAGTGCAGTGCAGTGGTGCCATTCTGGCTCACTGCAACCTCCACCTCCCAGGTTCAAGCGATTCTCCTGCCTCAGCCTCTTGAGTAGCTGGGACTACAGGTGTGCACCACAACAGCCACCAGAGTAGCTGGACTACAGGTGTGCGCCGACATGCCTGGCTAATTTTTGTATTTTTTAGTAGAGGCGGGATTTCACCATGTTGGTCATGCTTGGTGAACATCTTGACCTCAGGTGATCCGTCCACCTTGGCCTCCCAAAGTGCTGGGATTACAGGCATGAGAGCCACTGTGCCCGGCCAGATTTGCTTTAACTGGCCTGGTGTTTGCTCAGATGTGGCCAGCACCAGCACCTGGGTAATGAGGTTACCGTTAATATCTGGGGTGGCCACTGCTTTCCCAGGTGGCTCAGGGGTCACCTGATCCTCTGCCCAGCTCCATTCCAGGAGAAGAATGTTCCTCTCCCAGGTCCAGGCTGGAGAAAACCCTTCTGAGACCCAGAGAGGGACACAACAGAGGCAGAAGCAGGATTCCTCCCAAGGGACCCCACTGGGCAATAACAACAGAAATGTTTTGGGTCTGATCATCAGGAGCTGGCCCGTGGGGACTCTCTCCTGGTTTCTGGCAAAGACATATCTTAGGAGCTCCAAGGGGCAGTCTCAGGGCAACACTGGCTGCCGGAGTCTGGCCAGCTCCCGCTGCTCCAAGCCAAGAGCTGTGCAGACACGCTGGCCAGGGTCCACACTGACCAGCAGGGGGTTCTGAACTAGAGCGGATTCAGGATGAAGCGACATGGCAGTGGCAGGAGACGACGACGAGCTTGTGTCCTGTTAGTAGAGGAGGCACGCACACACACACAAACACGCACCAGGACAGAATCTCACAATATACATACACTCAGCAGAGAAAGGCTGTTCTCAGCTTGATCTTCCTTCTTACCCCTTTGTTCATTCAAACATTAATTTATTCATTTTACTATCTGCACACCTGTGGCATAGGCACTATGCCAAACACATCTGGTTAAAGGCCTGAAAGCTAGTCATTAATTAGTCACATATGCATTAAGTACCTGCTGAACCAGGCACATTTCGTAAAACACCATAAACCATTAGACAGTCAGTTAACTAATCAAGCAATTATTTCTCAAGTACAACCTATGTTTGTGGAGTGAATGGATACCTTTGTGCCTAACACAGGAGTATGGAAGAACGCTCAGATGAAGTCTCTGCTCTTTTCTAGGCTCCCGAGTCCCCTCCCCACCCCAGCACAGCGTGGCCACCCTCGCAGGCCAGCAACTTCACAGAGGGAAGGCTCCACACAGCCTGGAGTGAACGTTCCCAGATTCCGAGAAAGCTCATAGTCTCTCTCATGGGGTGAGAGACTGAGTCAGTGGGTGGGATGCTGAGCAGAGCCCCCAGAGGCTGCTCAACCAGGTGAACCATCTGCCCTCAGAAGAATAAACGTTGGGGCAACAGGGGACTGAGAGGTCCTGGCATTGGCTAATTCTCCCTCCTTATTTCTAACTTGGATCCACCCTTTCCCACTTCATAAGTGTTTACTGAGCACCAACTCTGTGTGAGGCACCTGGCTAGATCCACTCAGTTGGAAACAGAGAACCAGTCTCAGATCCCTACAGCAGGATCAGAGGGGCCCAATTGTATCACCATTCAAAATGGGACAGACAAAAGCACAGACCAGGGAACACGACAGGCAGCTGGATCCCGGAAGGGCAGCTCTCCTGGGGGTGCTACTGTGCTCTGGAGCATACTTGGATTACAAAGGGAGGTGGAGCCTGGGCTTGAGCCCAGTAGCCTGTGGGTGAATTCCAACCTCCGCATTCAAGCGCCCCACTGGATCCCCCATTAGCCACGTAACCTTGGGCAAGTCACTCCATCTGAGTACCTCAGTTTCCTAATATGGAAAAGGGGCCAAAAGTAACCACACCTCACAGGACTGCCTCGAGGAGGAAATGAGATTGCATCTGAAGCGGGTGCGGTATTTGGTCTATTTGGTCGGAGGAAAGAATTTAGTAAACAGAGGGCATTATTGTTATTTTATTGGAACTAGAGATAGCAGACAATGTCAGCCTATGTGTGTAATTACCCCACATCCTAGCAACAACACAAGGCACCAGCTATGTGACATATGTTATCTCTAGTCCGCAGAGCCATCCCCCAACTGGGCACTGTTTTCCCATTTAAATTAGAGAAGACACAGGCTGAGAGAGTAAGAGGTTTGTCCAAGGTCACACAGCCAGTAAGTTGCTGGGACAGGATGTGGACTCAAGTGTGAGATCTTTATACCACCCATGCTGCCCACTTCCCAGGTCTTGGTCCATCTCAGCACCCAGATCCCCCTGGGCCTGGCTCCTTCCTTGGCCTCAGAGGCCTGCCCCAGCTTAAGCAGGGAAGCCCCCCTTGCCCAAGTTGACAGAGCCAGGGACAGGAGTGAGTCAAGCCCACCATGCAACACAGAGGCACCTACTTGTCTGGTACTGGATGCCCAGCGCTGCCAAGCAGGCCACCAGTCCTGCCGCCAGAAGTGCCACCAGTACCACCAGCCGCTTCTCCACCTGGGTCCGTGCAGCCCAGCACCTCTGGCCACTCCGGGGGCTGTGGAAGTTCACCTGTAGGGAAGGAGGCAGGAGGGGCGGGGAAGACGTGAGCCCCAGATCCCGCTTCCCTTGGAGGAAGGGGCTCTGCTGTAGGCCCAGGCCCTGGGGAGGCATCAGGGCTGCCTCCTGTCTCAGGGGTGGTCTGGTTCCCACAGATTCAACCCTAATCCAAGAAAGGAACAGCCACCCTGCTCAGCTGCTCAGATCTGCTCCCAAACATCAGAGAGTCAAGCAGCTCGGCCCCGACAGGCTTGTTTTTTTGTGTCACTTGATATGAGTGGAAGGAAAAAACTACAGCTTTTCCCTGTTTCTCCAGTGAGGAGTTCAAAAAGAACAGGATGTTTGGACTTGCAGGCATCCAGTGAGTACCCAGCTGGGCTCTCCGCAGAACCCTCACATCAGCGAGTCAGGGACAAGGGTTACACAGCCACAGCTCACACTTCCCAGAAGCACAGACCTCCTTAGCTCACTAAACCCTCATAATCCCACGCAAAAACACACGAGCCACCTTGTTACTTTTCTTTTTACGAGGAAACTGAGGTCCACAGAGGTGAGACCCTGGCTTCTCACCACCCAGCTGAATGGGGACAGCTGGGATTGGAACCCAAAGCTGTTGATGCCTGAGCCCACCAGTGGATCAGAGGTGGGTCCTGGGAGATGTTGGCAGAGATGCAAGGAGAAATAGCTCCATTCAGGTCCTGAAAGGGAGGAAAAATCCCTCCAGCCTAACAGTCTAGCTAAACAGGAAGGGAGGCACAATGAGAGGAAGTGCAGGGTGTGGCAGGGCCCTCCCTGCCTGAGGAGGGACACACCAGCCAGCAGCAATGGGAGCCGTCAGCCCAGACCTCTCACACCCAAGGCAGCTTAGGGCTCCCCTCTGTTCCAAGAGGTGCTTCCTGCGAAACCCACAGCCACAGGACAGGAAGGGTCTCCTGAAGGTGGGGTGACATGTGTTCAGCGACACTGTGTCATGTGCTAACAGCTGAGCACCAACTCAGGGCCATGTTGGAAATACACAGCCCAGCAGGGAGGCAGATAAAGAAACAGACTGGGGCTGGCAGGGGTTCAATCAGGGAGGGCTTCCTGGAAGGGGAGATGTCTGGCCTGGCTCAGTGAGAATAAGTAGGAACTGGCCAGATAAGAGGGAATGGAAGTGGAGAGGAGAGGAGGGCCTAGATGCTAAGGGGCACAGAAAGCCAAGTTAAAAGCCTGGACTTTCTCTTGAGGACTGGAGTGACATGATTAGACTTGCCCTTTGGGAAGGGCAGGGTGGAGGGAGCAAGGCTTTCCAGGAAGAGGGGGACCTGTCAGGGAAGATGAGGAGACTGAGACTCTGACCTGCAAGTGCCCCACCAATAGCCTGAGGGGTGCCCCTGGTGCCCGTTCAGAGTCCTGAGGGAGTCCCACCCTGGCACTCGGGGATCTGAAGTGGGTCACTTGACGGAAGGGTACTGAGAAGCCACGTGGCCATGGTTAGGTATTTACTGGGCAGGAAACGACTGGGATTTGCTGCACCAGAGACAGGAACACAAGCACTTTCTGTGGAAAAAAAAGGTGGGTTCCAAAACTGAGAAAAGGGGCCAGGCGTAGGGGCTAAAGGGGCCAGGCGTAGGGGCTCCCGCCTGTAGTCCCAACACTTTGGGAGGCTGAGGTGGGAAGATCACCTGAGGTCAGGAGTTCGAGCAGAGCCTGGCCAACATAGTGAAACCCCATCTCTACTAAAAAACACAAAAATTAGCCGGGTGTGGTGGCGGGCGCCTGTAATCCCAGCTACTCGGGAGGCTGAGGCAGGAGAATCGCTTGAACCTGGGAGGCGGAGGTTGCAGTGAGTTGAGATTGTGCCACTGCACTCCAGCCTGGGCGAGACAGCCAGACTCCATCTCAGAAACAAAACAAAACCAAACTGAGCAAAGGATCTTGGGGCTTAGAGACACTTCTGTGGAGGCCCAGGAGGCTGAGACACTGAAGCAGCTGGGTCAGTTAGTGGGAGGGACACCGCCTGCTCACATCCTTCAAGAATCTCTTCTAAAACAGTGAGCAATGGAAGTTTCAGACCATGCTACGTTCATGAATGAAAACTTCAGGCTGTGAGGGCCTGGCGCAGAGACAGACAGCCTGGTATGATGCTAACATGTACACTGTACTCAAAAGTTTATCAAGTGCTTTTTCAGAGTAATGAGTTATCACACACACTTTACCTTGGTCACTGGTATTCAGAAGGGCCCCAAGGACTTGAAGCAGGCACTGCCTTGTCTAGGGACACTGACGTATGTGTCCTGCTGCCCCTGAGTTTTTGTTTCATTCTTCCTTCTTTAAGCCTCTCATGCCCCCATTATTATGGCTCAGCTCACAGGGCACAAGGAGGTCGTGAGACTGTTTTTTTGTTTTGTTTTGTTTTTTGAGACGGAATCTCCCTCTGTCAACCAGGCTGGAGTGCAATGGCGCAATCTCAGCTCACTGCAACTTCTGCTTCAAGCGATTCTCCTGCCTCAGCCTCCTGAGTAGCTAAGATTACAGGCGTGTGCTACCACGCCTGGCTAATTTTTGTATTTTTAATAGAGATGGGGTTTCACCATGTTGGTCAGGCTGATCTCGAACTTCTGGCCTCGTGATCCGCCTGCCTCAGCCTCCCAAAGTGCTGGGATTACAGGTGTGAGCCACCGCACCTGAATGAGACCTTGGTTTAAGAGGTACCCATCAGCCAGGCTTGGTAGTTCATGCCTATAATCCCAACACTTTGGGAGGCTGAGGCAGGAGGATGGCTTAAGCCCAGGAGTTCAAGACCAGCCTGGACAACACAGTCAGATCCCATCTCTAAAAAATAAAATAAATTAAACTAAATTAGTAGGCATGGTGGCACACACCTGTAGTCCCAGCTACTTGGGAAGCTGAGGCAGGAGAATCTTTTGAACCCGGGAGGC
>NW_012114253.1:1013457-1021595 GCF_000951035.1 Colobus angolensis palliatus | reverse complement strand
GGTTTCACCGTGTTAGCCAGGATGGTCTTGATCTCCTGACCTCGTGATCCGCCCGTCTTGGCCTCGCAAAGTGCTGGGATTACAGGCTTGAGCCACCGCGCCCGGCCCGAGGATTGCTTGAGCCTGGAAGGTCGAGGCTGCAGTGAGCCATGATTGTGCCTCTGCACTCCAGCCCGGGCAACAGAGCAAGACCCTATCTCAAAAAAGAAAAAAGAAAAGATGCCAGGCACAGTGGCTCATGACTGTAATCCCAGCACCTTGGGAGGGTGAGGTGGGCGGATCACCTGAGGTTGGGAGTTTGAGATCAGCCTGGCCAACATGGTGAAACCGCGTCTCTACTAAAAATATTTAAATTAGCTGGGCATGGTGGCACACGCCTGTAATCCCAGCTACTGGGGAGGCTGAGGTGGGAGAATTGCTTGAAACTGGGACCTGGAAGCTGCAGTGAGCAGAGATCACGCCACTGCACTCCAACCTGCATGACAGAGCGAGACCCTGTCTTGAAAACAAAAAAAAGAAGGAAAAGAAAAGCCAGCACCTTACGCCTGGTGCTGGCTCCAGGGAGCCAAAGGACACAGCCACTAGGCTTGGGATGCAGGGAAACCTCACCTTATCTGGACAGAAGATAGCTAGGAGCAAGGAACAAAGTCATCTGTGGAGAGAAGGGAGAGAAGAAAGGAACAGAAGGGGGAGGATGAAAGAAACAGAGGCAGAGGGAAGGAAAAAAAGAATAATGGCAGCAAATAAACACTTGAGGGCTAAGTGCCTGGGATCATATTAATTCTATTTTGATGGTGCAATTCTGTCTTCATAACATTCTTTTTTTTTTTTTTTTTGAAACAGAGTCTTGCTCTGTCACCCAGGCTGAAGTGCAGTGGCGCCATCTTGGCTCACTGCAACCTTGGCCTCCTGCGTTCAAGAGATTCTCCTGCCTCAGCCTCCCAAGTAGCTGGGACTACAGGGACCTGCCACCAGGCCTGACTAATTTTTTGTATTTTTAGTGGAGATGGGTTTTTACCGTGTTAGCCAGGATGGTCTCAATCAATCTCCTGACCTCGTGATCTGCCCGCCTCAGCCTCCCAAAATGCTGGGATTACAGGCGTGATCCACAGTGCCTGGCCCATAACATTCCTTCTTTAAATTTTTTTTTTTTTTTCAGACGGAGTCTCACTGTGTCACCCAGGCTGGAGTGCAGTGGGGAGGTCTCTGTTCATTGGAACCTCTGTCTCCCGGGTTCAAACAATTCTCCTGCCTCAGCCTCCCAAGTAGCTGGGATTACAGGTGTGCGCCACCACGCCCGGCTAATTTTTGTCTTTTTAGTAGAGACAGTTTCACCATATTGGCCAGGCTGGTCTCAAACTCCTGACCTCAGGTGATCTGCCCACCTCAGTTTCCCAAAGTGCTGGGATTACAGGCATGAGCCACTGAGCCAGGCCTATCTTCACAACATTTCTAAGAATAGGTATTAGCGTTAGTACCAGAAGAAACACAGGAATTGGGGCATGAAGGCAAAGAGAAAGGAAAGAGAACAGGGAGGCAACTCACGTCTCCAGGACTGGCAGCTGCAGGCCTACCAGGACGTGCCACCCTCCTGCAGGGGCAGGAGGTGGAGCTGGCCTTCACTGTTTGATGAAAAGTGCTAAATCAAAACAGATGGTATTCACTGCAAAATTAAATTAAAATTAAGCCAGAATTGAATGAAAAATTCATAGTTTCAGGCAAGAATAGCAAACGGAGTTTGAAAATGCAGTTTTTAACCTTTGTCTTGTTTTGTTGTCAAGTTTTGCTTGACTTGTACTATAGGCTATGGGCCTCATGGTTTCTGGATGAGCCTTGTCTCTGAAGGCAGAACGAATCCAGATGCGTCTTCCTGGGGTGGGACAAGTCACCTAGAGGTACTGGACCAGGATCAGGAGGCCTCTCCAGGGCAGGTTGGCCAATTCCTGGGTGCAATGGAAAGGGCTGGGCCGTGAGTCAGGGCATCAATCTGCTTCCAATGGCTGCTGGCCTCGGCTGCGTCTCTTTTCTTGGCATCCCTGTTACACCTGCCCAGCCTCCTTCATGGGACTGTGGAGGGGATCCGTGAGATGAGGTCACGGCATAGGGAGATGTGAGTGGTTTCTTAGTTTTCTTTTGGAAATGAGGTCCTGGCAATCATGGTAGAACTGGCCTGAGCAGCTTGGAGGGTAGGAGGATTGGTGGCGGGCAGCCCGGTCCATCTCAGGAGAGGGTACTATGAAGCGGCCATCCGCTAAGAGGCAGCGCTGACGCCTGGAAGACGCAGAACTGCTGTAGATGCTCAGCTCACTGGTGGGCTTAATTTCCTATTTATTGTCGTGGAAAACAGAAAGAGAATGAGAGAGAGGTGGTGCCCTCAAAACAGAGAGGTGGGGAACAAGACAAAGAAATGAGAGAGCCAGAGAAACAGAGAGAGTGAGAGAGCTAGAGTAAGGGAAACAGAGCAGCGCTATCCAGCCAGGAGTTCCCAGGGTTTCCACAGCCAAGGGAACAAAGCCCTAATCCGGGACACATATTTGGTTACAGAAGTGAGTGCTTGGCTCACCTAGGCTTAGAGCAAGAACAAGTTCTGCAGGTGAGGACGGGGCGCACTGCCTGGGGCCCAGGAGACAAGCCAGGAGCAGAAAGGGTGGGGAGCCAGGCGAAGCCAGGTTTTCAGAGTCAGGTCGGGAGGGAAGGCAGAACCCAGCAACCTGGGCTGCAGGAAGCAACGATGGGAGTGGTTTGGCCAAAGGTCTAGCAGGGATCCCACCCGTCTGCAGCCCAGAAGCCCAGCCACCCGGGAGCGCTGGCAGGGGCACCAGGCTCCGCTCCCTGGAGTAAATAAGCCTTTGAGAGCAAGTCGACTGTGACAGCCCAGCCTGCGAGGAACCCTGCCTCTGGAAGTGCCGCAAAGTCAGTTTGGGGAAGTTTCTTCCAGTAAAGTTTCCATGAAGTGGCCTTCTGGCTGAGGCACTGGGGTCAGTCCAGAGCAAAACTCATGTCCTTGTGTCCTCTTGTCTCCGCCTGAGCCCTGTCTGCCACCCCACCCAGATGCCTGACTTTAAATGACTGGTAACAGCCTAAAGTATGACCTGCTGTAGGTAGGGGAGGGCACTCCTCACATCTTAGCAAGAATCAAAGGCTGAGCAAGTACTTTCTAGCTTTCCTCGCCTCCCAGAAGGAACACCCAGCTCCCCACAGCATGGGAGAAAGATGGTAACCCTGAGAAGTCAAATATCCCACTGCGTGTTGCTGGGCAGTCTCTGGGCCTCAGTCTCCCATCTCTAAAATGAGGAGGGTGGATGAGGTTCCAGGTATGACTTCTCAGACTCTAGAACCTCAAGGCTCTAAAAGGCAAACAGAGTTGACAACTCCAGGTAAACAGACATGTCTTTTTAAAGCACTGAGTGGGCCTGTCCCTGAAATCACCCTCGAAAGACAGCTTTGGCCAGGCATGATGGCTCACATCTGTAATCCCAGCACTTTGGGAGGCTAAGGTGAGAGGATCGCTTGAGCCCAGGAATTCATGCCTGCAGTAAGCCATGATCACGCCAATGCACTCAAGCCTGGACGAGAGAGCAAACAAAGTAAGAAACTGGCTCTACAAAATACATATAAAAATTAGGGGCTGGGGGCCAGGCAAAGTGGCTCACGCTTGTAATCCCAGCACTTTGGGAGGCCAAGGCAGGTGGATCACCTGAGGTTGGGAGTTTGAGGCCAGGCTAGCCAACATGGTAAAACTCCATCTCTACTAAAAACACAAAAATTAGCCAGGCATGGTGGTGCGCACCTGTAATCCCAGCTACTGGGGAGGCTGAGGTGGGAGAATTGCTTGAACCCAGGAGGTGGAGGTTGCAGTGAGCTGAGATTGCGCCACTACACTCCAGTCTGGGCAACAATGCGAGACTCTGTCTCAAAAAAAAAAGAAAAAAGAAGGAAGAAGAAAGAAGGGGAAAGAAGGCAAAGGGGAGGGGAGGGGAGCCCTGTGCAAGGTGGGAAAAAAATGAGAAAACCATAACTAAGAATTTAATATCTCACCTTTCCTTTTTTCCTAACAACAACAACAAAAAATCGTTAGAAGTAATTGAATGAATTTCAAAGGTTTTGGTAGACATGGCCATCTGCTCCTCAGTTCAGGCTGCAGGTGTAACTTCAGCTGTTTCCCTTCCTGCCACTGAAATGGTGTATGTTCAGGTGTGGGAAGATCAGGCAGCTGGCTTTGGCAGAGCAGAGGCTTCAGAGAGAAAGCTAACATATTTAGATGTATATTATTATATCATGTCACCCATAGTGAGTTTCTATAATAATCTTCATAATAACCAGATCCTTTTTCTAAGCACTATCCAAAATGCTTTCCCTCATACTGTCCCATTTGAGCCTTTACAACAGCTCCAAGAGGTGGGTAATAATATTAACCCCATTTTACAAAGGAAGCTGAGGAAGTGAGTTGCTTTCAGGTCTCACAGCCCAGAAGAGCCAGAGCTGGGCTCCAAGTTAGAGCTAACTGCCTCTGAATTCTGTGCTTGGTCCAGAGTGACTCACTTTAGTAGACTGCAAGTAATTTGTGCCTAAAATATGGGATAAAGAAAAAGAAAAGGTTAGGCACGGCGGCTGTAATCCCAGTCCTTTGGGAGGCTGAGGCAGGAGGATCACTTGAGGCCAGGAGTTCGAGACCAGCCTGGGCAACATGGCAAAACCCCATCTCTACTAAAAATACAAAAATTAGCCAGGCATGGCGGCATGTGCCTGTAGTTGTAGCTATTTGGGAGGCTGAGAGAATCACAGGTCAAGGCTGCAGTAAGCCCAGATTGCGCCACTGCACTCTAGCCTGGGCAGCAGAGTGAGACCTTGTCTCAAAAAAAAAAAAAAAACAAACAAAGAAAAAGAAAAATGCTTTCATGTGAAGTATAGGTAGAATTTTGCTCTGGTTAAATTCAACACTGGCCAGCAGGTCCAATAATAATAAATAAATGTGGCAAGTAATAAAGTAACGAATGTGGCAAATTTGGCTGAAAAATGGAAGTTTCCATTTATTAGTTATTGGTGTTGATCACCTGGGACTTCCTAAGACTAATGGACTTCAAAATCTTGAAAAATCAAATAGCTTATTTTTTAGCTGTCCATCAAGAGAAAGGATTTGGGGTGAAGGGTCTATTTTAAAAAGTCTAAAATTGAGAGCGCAGGCTAGATGTGGTGGTTCATGCCTATAATCCCAGCACTTTGGAAGGCCGAGGCAGGCAGATCACCTGAGGGCAGGAGTTCGAGACCAGCCTGGCCAACATGGCAAAGCCTCATCTCTACTGAAAATACAAATATTAGCCGAGCGTGGTGGCGTGCGCCTGTAATCCCAGCTACTCCAGAGGCTCAGGCAGGAGAATCGCTTGAACCTGGGAGGCAGAGGTTGCAGTGAGCTGAGATCGCGCCACTGCACTCCAGCCTCTACAACAGAGAGAGATTCTGTCTCAAAATAAATAAATAAACATAAATAAAGTTGAGGGAGAAGTTGTGCTGCTAGCAACCGGCCCAAAGGAAATAATCTGAAAAGCTAAAAAATGGGTCACCCATAGAGTGACAGCAATTGAGCCTAAGGGTCCAACTACAGTGGATTGAATAAATATAATTTTACATGTTGGTACCATGAGGTGTTACGATTTTTAATGGCTGCATGTTTTAGGACTTTCTGACAATGTAGAAGATGCTTATGAAGTGGCACTGAATGAAAAATGCGGGATATGACATTGTATATTTAGAGGAAGTTCAACTATGTTTAAAAATATATATATACAAGTGTGAAAAATCAGAAACCGTTATCTCCAAGTGGCAGGATTACTGCTCCATTTTTAATTCCTTTTTATACTTGACTATCTTTTTTTCTCCCCCAAGTGAGCATATAAAGCTTTCACACTGCGGGAAAAAAAAAAAAACAATGATTGAAAATATTAAATTAATAGAATACTCTGCCTCATAAATGGAGATGAAAGGGTTCTTGACTCAGAAAAGCAAGCACTAGCTAATTTATGTTCACTCTGGGGAAGTTGTGGCGGCACCACGCAAGCCAAGTTGGGTACCCACAAAAATGCCCCAAATTCTTGGGTAACCTCTTTGCCTTTTCCTACAAGGGAAGTGGAAAATGTATCCATTTGGGGACACCGACACTAACTCCAACCATAGACAACAGCGATGCCACCCCAGGAATGTCTCTAACCTCTCTCTGTACCTCACCTTTATCATCAATAACGTGGCCATAAAACAATAATCCTAGCAGGCCCTGTATAATATGCATGACATCCACTTTCCCTAATATCCATTTCACAGTGAGGCATCACCAATGAAAGAGATTAAGCCACCTGCCCAAGGTCATGAGTGGAGTAAGAATTCAAACCGGGTCGCTGGCTTCAGAGACAGGGCTCCCCCTGCTTGGCCAGGGGCCCTCCCCAGACAAATGTGCTACTTCATCTTAAAAAGGCTATACCCCAAACAGGCTACTGTGAGCATAATAGCAACACGGCATATTACTTTGCTGAATTCTGAAATGCTTTCGCGTTGATATATTTAGACCATTCTGTGGAAGATGAGACTGAAAAACATTGCTGATTAGATTCTGTTTTGATTCGTGAAGGGAAAAGCACCTGCCCCAGAAATCTAATTTCCTGCTGGCTTCAGCCTCTTATGAACAGTCCACTGGGAAGAGGTTTGAGACAGACTGGGTTTGATGTGTCGCTCCCAGATTTTTAGCTCTCAGTGGTTGCCCCTCTCAGAGCCTCAGTTTCCACATCTGTAAGTGGGGAGAGTAATCCCTACAGCTCTCAGGGGTGTTCCTGAAGGTTAAGCAGGGGTACCACATCCCAGTGGGTAGAGCACTCAGGACCATGAGTTTGGGTCTCCTGGGCCTGACTCCTGGAGGAGGAACTCCATCAATGGTGTCTCCCTGCACTGGGAGGATTATTTGCTTCTAAGAGGTGTGTCTGAGTGGAGAGGGCCTGGCAACCTAAGTGTCCACTCATCCTAAGCTCGCCTTTGGGAAGAGTTGTGTGCCAGTTCACCAAGCGCCCCCAAGATTCTCCCGAATACCTCCCTTGGTCTACCTGGCAGAAGTCCTCTGGGAACTGGGGTGCCCCAGCTCCTCTTTCTACACTGGTTTCTGAAGAGCCAGATCACTGGGTCTCCACCTTCCCATGCACCTGGCTGGCTCCAAACCCCTCCAGCGCTGAGGTCTTGGCCACAACTGTCCCACTGCATCCCCCCAGGGAGGGGAGGGCAGAAAGCAGCCTTGCTCTATGTCCTGTCACAAGGCAGGGACGGGGGTGGGGCCCTCCCCAGGAGTGAGCAGAAGAGACGCCCACAGGCGCAGACCCTGGGGAGGGCAGGAATTGGACTTCCTCAGTAGGATGAAAAGTGGCAGGGAGAGGGGACAGAGGACAGGTTCCTGGCCCCAGGAAACTCAGGTATTGGGTGGGAAAGAGGAAGAGGGTGGTACTGCCTCCCCGATAAGGTGACCAACTTTCCCAGTTTGCCCAGGACTGGGGGAGTCGGTTCCAGGGATGCAGGGCTTTCCACGCTAAAACGGAAAAGCTGTAGACTCTGCCGGTAATGAGCCTGGGCAAGTCCCGGGACATTCACAAACTGTGCCTTCTGTGGAAAGGGAACTGGGCCAGTTCGGGTCTCGGGGGTGCTTTCAACTCTGCCACCTGGGCTGTGGCCCCAGAAGTAGGTGGCCGGGAGGATCTGGGGATGGCGGGGGCAGGTGAGGGGAAACTGGTGGGCTCCGTAAGGCTTCTCCGCGCGGAGATCCAGCTGCGGGGAGGCGCGGCCCCTCCCGGAGGGCGGGACGGGGGAGGGGAAGAGGCGGGGTAGGTAGGGACAGGGGGCGCGGCAGCAGCAGCGCGCATGCCCGGACCCCGGACCCCGGGCGCCGGGACACCAGGAGGGAGCGGAGGGCGCCTACCTGCAGGCCGTTGGGGTACGCGTCGCCCTCGGAGAGTGAGTCCACCAGGTCCTCCTCGTCCAACGTGGCCCGCTTGTAGGTCGACATCTGCAAGGCCAAATGCAGCACGGACTCCCTCAGCGCCTCCATGGCTCTCGTGCCCGAATGGGGAAGCGGCCCCGACCCCGGCGCCACCGCCGCCGCGCCCCGCCCC
>NW_012114253.1:990672-1013217 GCF_000951035.1 Colobus angolensis palliatus | reverse complement strand
GTCCCGCTGCCCGGGTGGCCGGGATGGGATGGGCCGGACCAGGCGTTGCACCACCTTCGCGGGCGGGGCCTGATCAGTGCGCCGGCGCCCGGTTCCCAACCTCCGGCCTCCCGGGGAGACCCCAAGACCCGAGAGGCCTGGGGAAGATGGGGACCCCTCCCTTCCCCGGAGGTCGGGAGAGGAGGCCCCCAAACTGAAGCCCCTAGCAGGCAGAAAGGCCCTCACAGTGAGCTCTCCTTCGAGAAGATCTTAAGTCCCCCTTCAACAATGGGGTCCCCAGTGGCAGATAACAAAAGTATCAGGAAGGTGCCCTCGATTTGGCCCAGAGCAATCAAGACAGGTTCCCTCAGCATCAGCCCTTAGGTGTGTCTAGGGGGTTAATGCTAGAAAGACCAGACAAAAAAGGTGGAGTAAAAAGACAGGTGTCCCCTTTCAGTTCCCCTTTCTAGCTCAGAGGCCTGTAAGCTCTGAGTTTGTGAATGAGTTTCAGAAAATTTCATCTAACTCCCTGACATGGGATGAAAGAGCTGTGTGTGTGCATCTGGATGGCTGCAGGGTGGTCCGGTGGTCACCCCTGTGCTCAAAGGTGTCGCCCTCCCTGCAACACAAGAGAACCACTGCTCCAAGGGACATCAGAAGCCAGGAAGGGGACCCTTCTTTCCCATCTTCCCCATCAAGAGTCTGAGCCTCAGCCAGGTGCCCCCTCCCCCTAGCCCCTGAGCCCTCTCCTATAACCCTAAGCAGGGAAAGGGGGCTCTCTCAGATATGAGGTGTTCAGTTAGGGACTCAGCCCCTGCACTGTCCCAACTAAGAACCCCAGAGAGGTCTAACCTGGCAGATTTCCAAAGGACTCTCCACTTCTAGCAAGACGGGAATCCCTGCATTTATGAGTACTTTTCAACTTTGCAAAGTACATTTCTGTTAATTCCAAATGTGATTATCACCGCCACACATATGTGTGAATAAACAGGTTTAGAGGGGTGAGGGGCCTGACATCACAGGGACAGTGAGGGCAGTGGCTCCTCATGGTCTCCTGGCTTCCACTCCTGCCCTCTGACAGCCCCCTCGGCAGCCAGGGTGAGCCTTTAAAATGAAATCTGGCTGAAGCCAGGTGCCATGGCTCGCTCACGCCTGTAATCCCAACACTTTGGGAGGCCAGGGCAGGTGCATCACTTGAAGTCAGGAGTTCAAGACCAGCCTGGGCAACATGGTGAAACTGTCTCTACTGAAAATACAAAAAAATCAGCTGGGCCTGGTGGCACGCACCTGTAATCCCAGCTACTCAGGAGGCTGAGGCAGGAGAATTGCTTGAACCTAGGAGGTAGAGGTTGCAGTGAGCTGAGATTGTGCCAGTGTACTCCAGCCTGGGTGACAGAGTGAGACTCGATCTCAAACCAACAAACAAAAAAACCCCACAGAAATCTAGCTGGGTGCAGTGGCTCACACCTGTAATCCCAGCACTTTGGGAGGCTGAGGCAGGAGGATCACCTGAGTCTAATTCTAGGTCAGCCCGAGCAGCACAGACCCCATTTTTTTTTTGTTTTACAGGTGTGGTGGTTACACGCCTGTAGTCCCAGCTACTTGGGAGGCTGAAGTGGGAGAATCGCTTGAAGCCAGGAGGTGGCAGCTACAGTGAGCTGTGATTGCATCACTGCACTCCAGCCTGGACGACACAACAAGATCTTGTCTGAGTAAATAAATAAAATAAAAATAAAATTCTGATATTACCACTCCCTTGCTTAAAACCCCTCCACTGTCCCTGGAGTCAAATCCAAACCCCTCACTGGGCCCCATGGCCCCTGCCCTCTCTGGGCCCGCATCTTGTGCTACCCGCCCCCCGACCTCCTCATGCAGTTCCTCAGTTTCTACAGGTTTCCCCTTCCCCTAAGACCTTTGTAGCTGCTGTTGTCTCTGTCTGGAACATTTTTTCCTCCTCTTTACTCCTCCCATGGTCAGCTCCAACTTCACATCTCAGCCTAGCACCTCCTCAAATGTCCCAGGAACCCTAAGCAGTCCCCCAAATTCTCCATTACGGCATCCTGTTCGTTTTCCTTTATAGTACTTGTTGCAGGCTGTTTTGTTTTGTTTTCATGTCTTTATCATCACACTCTCTGCCCCTCCCCGGAATCCACAGCTTTACTGGGGCTGGGACCTTGTCTGGCCTGTCCAAAAGAGACTTTCCATCACCTGGCACAGAGTAGGTGCTCAACAAACGGTTGTTAAAATCAAAGGGGAGACAAGTAGAGGGGAAGTGCCTTTAAGTTCTCAAGAATTCTTCTGCATCTAACTTCATAATACCTACAGAAATAGGGAACACATCTAAAAGTCACAGGCCCTGGGGAGGCAGGGTGCATGGGAAGAGTCTGAATTCTGGAGACTTCTGCCTCACTCCCACTGGGTGCAGGAGTTTCCATTACCCATCCCTGAGAGAGGGGGGCCTCTGAGGCTGCTTCACTTACTGCTGGGTTGCAGATGGGCTTTTTCTAGAATAGGACACTTGGTTATACTACATACCAGGTGTCGATCGCCAGAGGAAAAGACTTGAAACAGAAGTTCAGTTCACCGAACATCTCCCCTGGGCACCTGAGTGGTGTAAGGGATTCACCCGGGTGTTGTAGGGGATTTGTCAGTTCTTTCACACCCACCATCTCTTTTAAGCTTCTCACCCTTCCCTGGGAAGCAGGTATCACTGGTTCCTTTTACAGAGAATGAAACTGAGGTTCAGGGAAGTAACTTGCCCAGGTGCGGTTAAGCGATGGCTCCTCCTCCTTCTGTCTCATTTCAGAGATTTCCCCCTTCTGGCAAGCTCTCCTGACTACCCTCCAGGGACCCCAGACAGCATTTGGTCCCTGGCTCTGTGTCCCCACACAGCCACCCTACTCCATGCTGCCTTTTACTGCACACAGCATTTTAGACAGAACCCTGATGGCAGAGGCTCGGTCTCGTGGGACCCTGTCTCCTTAAGGGCTCAGTCTCGGGCTGGAACCTCTACAGATGTTTGAGCGAAGGCGGGAGGCAAGGGAGGGAGGCCGGAAGCCACCCCAGGGACTCTGATGTCTACCCTGCAGCAGCCTGTCTGTGGACAGATGATGCAGGAAGCTCACGGAACTCCCAAGCAGAAATCAGCAGAGATGGAGCACTGGTTATTTTTCAGCACACAAAAGCCAAGGGCCCCTTCCTGAGATGCCTGCCTCAGTGAAACTGAACCCACCTCAGATGGGAAAGGCTTGGTGGGCTCTGCTTGGTGGGAAGTCCACAGTGGGTAAGTAACATTTCTTTTTTTTTTTTTTTTGAGACGGAGTCTTGCTCTGTCGCCCGGCCTGGAGTGCAGTGGCCGGATCTCAGCTCACTGCAGGCTCCACCTCCCGGGTTTACGCCATTCTCCTGCCTCAGCCTCCCAAGTAGCTGGGACTACAGGCGCCCGCCACCTCGCCCGGCTAGTTTTTTGTATTTTTTAGTAGAGACGGGGTTTCACCGTGTTAGCCAGGATGGTCTCGATCTCCTGACCTCGTGATCCGCCCGTCTCGGCCTCCCAAAGTGCTGGGATTACAGGCTTGAGCCACCGCGCCCGGCCAAGTAACATTTCAACAGCTGCCTGGGGCCCTTCACCCAGGGCTTTCCATTCACTACTTCAATGGCTCCCCGCACCCACCTACAGCCTCAGCCTCACAGGTATCACTTCCAGCTTACAGAAAGGGGGAGGGGCCTGGACAGACCAAAAACCGATCATGCCACTTGACAAATTCTCTCCTAACCCCACAGTGTCTCATCCCTGAGATGGGAATCATCACCTCTGCTTTACAAATGAGATGACCAAGGGTCGGGGAGGAGAAAGGACTTACCCCTCAGCCCCGAGTCACCTGCCTGGAGACTGAGGGAGCCAGGATGTGAATCTTTCCCCTGCCAAACCCACTGACTCCATTACGCTGCCTCCAGAGAACCTGAGCCCTGCGGCGAGAAAGCGGCAGAGCTAGGCCTCGAACCTGGGTCCTGGACTCTTGGTCCCGTGCTCCTTGTGGGAGGTGGAACTGCTTCTTCAGGTGGGAACCTCACAGAGTCTGCGTGCCCTGGGCAGACAGGCTCTGGGCTGGCGGGGCAGCCACCACTTTTTCTCCCGAATAGTCTCATTTGCAGTTGTGGGTGCCACACCTGGCCCCGAGAGCGTTGGGGAAGGAAAAGAACCTCTGCTTTGGTCTTCTCAGTTCCCTTCCTGGCACTGTGCAGTCGTGGAGGAGAAATCTGGGTTGAATCTGGGTCTGTGTTCATGAGAAGGGCCTGGCAGAAACCAAGAGTGGAGGGGTGGAACCACAGCTCCCTGTGGACTGCCCCGTCCTCAGTCCCCAGTGCCTCAGCCGCACAAAGGAAGTGACGACAGCCAGATGAAGGTGCGACGGTGCCCAGCTCTGGAAACTCCACCCTGGGAAATCAAAGGCCTGGGGTGAGCAGAAACGAGAAATATAAACACGCACAGGTTTCTGGTAACAAAAGCCTCCTGGCCTGGTGGCACCTGGGCATGACCCCCTTTGCCCAGACGACATTAGTCACTCATTTGGCTCTTGTGTTTGGATGGGCAAAGGCGGGGGATCGTTAAGGCATCTTGGGGTGTGAGGTGGAAAACGGAAGCCCCACAAGTGAAATTCTGAGGCCTGGGACTGAGCCACACCCTCCACAGCTGTTTTCACATTGTCTCTAAGCCTCAGCTCCTTAGACACTCTGCCCTTTGTGGCCAAAGTCCCCATCAGTTACTACTTTTGGTGCTGGTAATTGGCTGGGATCTGTGAAATCTTCACATATCATCTAAAACACACTCATATTATCTGGTAGCTAAACACTTATATTTGAAAGATGCTATAATGTAGCGGGTAAAAGCTGTGGATCTAAACCTTATTTCAGATCCCCAATCTGAACTTCCCAGCTGTGTGACCCTTAGCAAGTGACTCAGCCTCTCTGTGCCTCAGTACTCATCTGTCAAATGAGGATGATGATGATAATAATAGTACCTCCCTCATAGGACTGTGGTGACACTTAAATGAGGTAATACAGATAAAGTGCTTGGCTGGGCATGGTGACTCATGCCTGCAATCCCAGCACTTTGGGAGACTGAGGCGGGAGGATTGCTTGAGGCTAGGAGTTCAAGACCAGCCTGGGAAACACAGCGAAACCCTGTCTCAAAAAAAAAAAAAAAAAAAAACAAAACCCAAGACAGACAACTTTGGGCAAGGGGTAAGATATAAAAATATGGCTATCACTTCTAAAGATATGCCATTTGACATTTATTATTATTACATTATCCATTATATTTCCCAGTATTTTTCACCAGAGAAATTTCCATGTGATTAACTCATTTTAAAATTTACTATGAAGTTCCTGAAAGTGTAAACTGCTTCTTTACTTTTTGATAACAGGAATCGGCTTGTATCTCTTTTTTCTTTGGCTGCCAGGAAACTCATAGCCAAATCAGAAACTTGCCTATGGGCACTTTCTTGGCCTTTATGTTTAGCTTTTTCCTTGTCCACATTTTCCACTCTGTGTTCCGTGATTCTGATTTTCCATTTGGTATTGCATGTTGTTTTACTGAATGTATTTTATTTATAACCTATCATGAATCCTTTGTGGAACAGAGTTAGAAACAACATTTATCAGGCAGTTAAGACAGACCTGAGCCCAATCACAAGTTTCCTGGCTCATGTGACCTTGGACATGTTGTTTTCACCCTCAGGTCTCAGTTTCCTCATCCATAAAAGGGCCATTGTGAATACCGAGTAAGCTAGAACATGAACTGCCTGGCATCCAGCAGCCCAGCCCTGTGTGAACCGCACCAGAGGGACACGCTGCGCGGGCCACCTCTTTCTGCTTGCTTCTCCTTGTCTTCCTCACCACCCCTCCCACTTACTTCTGCCCTTATCCAGATTTTCCAGTCTTGACCTTAGTTCAGCCAACATTTGTTGTTACTCTAGCCCTGCTGTAAACTCAGTGAAAATAACAGACTGCCCAGGTGATGGAGGTTAATATCAACAGCAAGAAGTCAAATATGAGTTATTAATAGAAATCATGTACCCTTCGGCTGGGCGCTCATGCTTGTAATCCCAGCACTTTGGGAGGCAAGGCGGGCAGACTGCTTGAGCCCAGGAGTTTGTGACCAGCCTGGGTAACATAGTGAGACTTTGTCTCTATGAAAAATTAAAAAAAAAAAAAAATTAGCTAGGCGTGGTGATATCCACCTGTGGCCCCACTACTTGGGAGGCTGAGGTGGAAGGATTCCTTGAGCCTAGAAGGTTGAGGCTGCAGTGAGCTGAGATCACGCCACTGCACTCTAGCTTGGGTGACAGAGCAAGACCCTGTCTCAACTACAAAAAAAAAAAAAAAAAAAAAACAGAAATAAAATAAAACAAAATAGTCATTGACCTTGACATTGCCCAGTTCTCAAGGCTCTTTGTGTCTTACAATCACCTTGTGTCTTTTTTTTTTTTTTTTTTCCAGACGGAGTCTCGCTCTGTTGCCCAGGCTGGAGTGCAGTGGCCAGATCTTAGCTCACTGCAAGCTCCGCCTCCTGGGTTTACGCCATTCTCCTGCCTCAACCTCTCGAGAGCTGAGACTACAGGCGCCCACCACCTCACCGGCTAGTTTTTTTGTATTTTTTCGTAGAGACGGGGTTTCACCGTGTTAGCCAGGATGGTCTCGATCTCCTGACCTCGTGATCCACCCGTCTCGGCCTCCCAAAGTGCTAGGATTACAGCACCTTGTGTCTTACAATCACCTTGTGGGATAAGTCCTGGGATCCCCATTTTACAGATGCAGAGACTGAGGCTCAGAGAAAGGAGGCAGCTTAGCTTGCCGGAGCTGGAGCCCAAACCCAGATCTTCCTGGTCATCTCGGGGCCTCACTCCCTTTTTTTGTACCTCCTACCAGGAACCTAGGCTAACTTCCTTCAGAGGCTACGGGCCACCCATCTGGGATGTGGAAGAGAGGGACAGATATAACTGCTGGGGGCTGGAGAGGGAGACTCCCCTTTGTACCACCAAAGGCTCAGATGGAACTGAGGGCCTATGCATAGGAAGGCAGCAGGTGGGCAGGGGCTGGGGAGGCCTCAAGGTGAGACTCAGGGAGATACTCCAAGGCCAAGGGCACAGGGCAGAGGTAGGAGGTCAAGGTTGCTAACTGCCCCTTGGAGAAGGCAGCAGCCCTGCCAGCCTGTGAGTCAACCACTCTGGTGTGGCCCGGAGTCCCAGGGCTGGGCTCCCATGAATGTGCTGGCAGCAGGAGACTTGCCTCCACACACACAGCACTGGGAAGCACTCATCCACATGGCCCGGGGTTGACTCAACTGCCAGAGGCCCTGGGGACATGGGAAGTCTTACCTAGTGTTGCTGGCCCATTCCTCAGTGCCTGCTGTGGAGGCCACCCCATGCCCAAGCCCCAAACCTGGTCAGCAGCCTCTCACTCCTACCTGATACAGGTTACTGACCTGCCCACCCTGTCTACCTGCCTGACAGCCTCCATCAGTCATCTCCCGTCCTCTGTCCAGGGGGCTCTGTCCCCTTGGGATGCCTTCCCTGATGACCCCCTGACCCCCTTGATCTCCTACTGTAGCTCCCTTTAGTCCTTCAGCTCCTGGCTAACTCCTGGCAGAACTTTCTTTTTTTCTTTTTCTTTTTTTTGAGATGGAGTCTCGCTCTGTCACCCAGGCTGGAGTGCAGTGGCACAATCTTGGCTCACTGTATGTAACCTCTGACTCTCGGGTTCAAGCGATTCAATTCTGCCTCAGCCTCCTGAGTAGTAGGGACTACAGGCACCCACCACTATGCCCAGCTAATTTTTGTATTTTGTTTGTTTGTTTGTTTTGAGACAGAGTCACTCTGTCGCCCAGGCTGGAGTGTGGCGGAGCATCTCGGCTCACTGCAAGCTCCGCCTCCTGGGTTCACAGCATTCTCCTGCCTCAGCCTCCTGAGTAGCTGGGACTACAGGCGCCCGCCACCACACCCGGCTAATTTTTTGTATTTTTAGTAGAGACAGGTTTTCACCGAGGATGGTCTCGATCTGCTGACCTCGTGATCCACCAGCCTCAGCCTCCCAAAGTGTTGGGATTACAGGTGTGAGCCACCACGCCCGACCTAATTTTTGTATTATTAGTAGAGATGGGATTTCACCACATTGGCCAGGCTGGTCTCAAACTCCTGACTTCAGATGATCCACCCACCTCGGCCTCCCAAAGTGCTGGGATTACAGGCGTGAGCCATGGCTCTTGTTGTTGTTGTTTTTTTAAGAGACTAGGTCTCACTCTGTCATCCAGGCTGGAGTGGAACGGTATGATCATGGCTCACTGCAGCCTCCAAACTCATGGGATCAAGTGATGCTCTTGCCTCAGCTTCCTGAGTAGCTGGGACCACAGGTGGGTAGCACCATGCCTAGCTAATTTTAAACATTTTTTGTGTAGAGATAAGGTCTCATTATATTGCCCAGGCTGGTCTCTCAAACTCCTGGGCTCAAGCAATCCTCCAGCCTCAGCCTCCTCAAGTGATGGGATTACAGGCATGAGTCACCACGCTCGGCCTGGGCAGGACTTTCTAAAGAGGGACTGCATCACACACTGACTCCCTGGAGCTGGCGGGATGAAGCCCACGAACCTTGGCCTGGCTTGCTAAATCCTCCCTCCCGGCTCCCTCTCCGGCTGGCTCCTCAGCTTACGCACTTTCCTCCAGGCAGCTCTTGGGCTTCGCAGTGACCCTTCCTCGGTGCTCCCCAACAGCATGCTTCTAGCATCTCATCGCAACAGAGTGACCAGCAGCCATGTGCGGCTGTGTGGCCCTCACCAAGTCATTTCACTTCGTTTTTATGCTTTGGCTTTCACATCTTTCCACGCATGTGAACGGAGATGACCATGGTGCCGACCCCAAAGGACCCTTACACGTCTTAAAAAAGTGAGCCACGGAAAGGCCTCAGCCCAGTGCCTAGCAGAGAAGCAGCACATGGGAGGGAAGGAACGACTAGAGAAGACCTGTGGTGTGCCAGGCACTAGACCTGGGGCTCGGCGGCACGTGTCAGCTCCTTGCAACTGTGAAACAACTGGAGTGCAGCGAGGGTCAGTAACTCGCCTTAAGTCACACATTTGGTAAACAGCAAAGCCTGGATTTTAACCTAGGTTTTCCCATTACATCAGATAAGATGGCAGTCACCACCTCCTTCTAACCCACCCTGCCTCACCTGCTCCATCCTTACGACTTCAGGTGTCACCTCCCAGCTGGATTTAAGGGGCTGAGTTGTCCACTCTGATCTTTTCCAAGCACAAACTGCAAAGCAGACCAGAAAGCAGCTGGCCCTGACTCCAGGGCTACCCACAGATGCCCCTGTACCTCCTCATGCTCCTGTGCTCCCGTGTGATGTCCTGGGTTGTGCAAGATGACAAGGCTGGGGAAGTCCCAAGCTGAAGAGACCAAGTGCTCCCTGACAATTTGCCGATCTAATCACGTACAACTTAAGACAAAGTTAACCCATCTCATTGAATGATATGGTATAATGGTGATGACTGAGCTGCCCGCTAATTGTGCTCAACCAGGAAGCAGCTCATGGAGTTGGTTGTAATTAGTATTTGTGTTACACAGGTGGGTGGGTGGGTGGGTGAGGGCTGGGCAGAGGGAGGAGGAAGTAGGTGGGGCAGGAAGCTCTGGGGACTCCTTGGATCCATGAACCCCATGCCAGCCAACTCATGTGGTTGATCCTGTCTAATCTTCATGATGACCTCATGATGTACTGTTATCCCTCTTCTAAGGTGAGAAAACAGGCTCAGAGAAGTCCATTCACCTGTCCAAGGTCAGAGAGCTAGAAAATGACAGATCCAGGGTTCCCTCTTCAGCCCAGGAGGTGTCTTGGACAGCAGAACGAACAGGAATAGGGCTGGGAGGCTGGAGATCCACATTTGGGTCCCAGTTCTGACACTGCCTTACCGTGGGCCTCAGCAAGTAGCATCCCTCCTTCAGGACACAAAGAGATAGGTCTGTCAGGTTACGGGCGGCTGAGGGTGTGGACTTGGGAGCTAGGCTCCTTGGATTCTAATCCTTGGGCAAGCTACTTCACCATCTGAGCCTCCGTGTCCTCATCTGTAAAATGGAGATGACAACAGTGTCTCCCTCATAGGCTTGTGAAGATAAAATGAGTATCAAGACTTAGAACAATGCCTGAATATTATTGTCATTTATGGGGAGAAATGAGTGTTGCTGTCCATTTCTCATCTGTAAAATGGGGAAGTAGTTGCTGGATCCCAACAGTGGTTTGCAAACAGATTTTCTTTCATCCCATAGCGCCCTTTATTTAAAAAACGAAACACGGCAACCCAAAATACAAAAGAGATGTAAGTGGAGCTGAGCTGCCACTTAGGCACTCAGTGAGCTCATATCCTGACCCTGAACCCAGCTCCCTCAGGGGTTCTAAGGAATGGAGTTTGAAAAATCACTCAACTGTCTCTGAGAACTGGTGGCTCTAAGCTCTGAGATCAGGGGTTGGACGGAAGCAGGAAACCATGGCATGGGCCAGGCTGGTGCTCACCCACTGGAGGCAGCACATGGGGGCTGTGGGACACGCAGAGTTCCCTGCTGCTGGCCTGCTGGCTGCGTCCACTGCAGCTGGACAACTGTCTCCCCAAGAGGCCGCTGAGAAGCAGGGAGAAGAACACCAGGCCTGGAGTCAGGTGGGTGGCTCTGGGCAGGTCGTGTCCCTCTCTGGGGCCCATTTTCCTCACCTGTAAGACGGGGATGGTAACACCGCACTCATCAGGTGTCCTAATGACAAAAATTGCATCACATGCGTGAAAAGGCTTTGCAATGGAAAGATTGCCCTGAATGACTTTTTTTTTTTGAGACAGAGTCTTGCTCTGTTGCCCTGGCTGGAGTGCAGTAGTGCAAACTCAGCTCACTCCAACCTCCACCTCCTGGGCTCAAGCAATTCTCCTACCTCAGCCTCCTTAGTAGCTGGGACCCGAGTCGCTGTGCCACCACGCCCGGCTATTTTATATCTTTAGTAGAGACAGGGTTTTGCCATGTTGGCCAGGCTGGTCTCAAACTCCTGACCTCAATTGATCTGCCTGCCTTGGCCTCCCAAAGTGCTGGGATTACAGGCCTAAACCACTGTACCCAGCCCTGAATTACTATTTTTGTTCCTTTCTGGTAGATTTTTTCTTCTTCTTCTTAAGAGCGTAGACTGAAGCCAGACTACATAGGTCCAAGTCTCCACTCCAGCACCACTAGCTGATTGCTCAACATCCAGCTACTGAGCCTGTTTCCTTGGAGTAAAATGAAAACATAAGGCGCTTTGTTAGTGCTCGGTACACAGCAAGTGCTCCATTAGTGTTTGTTGCTCTTGGGTTTGGTGGACAATAATGGTAAACTTGCTCCCTAGCACTCATGTCCAGTGTAGACGAAGCTGAAGAGGGCATGTCTCCTCCTGACCCTCTCAAAGTAAACAGGTGAAAAGCAGGAGTGAGAATGTTTGGGTTCTGAGCTCACATATGGACCGAGCCTCCCTAGGCTGGCTTGGGGCTGTGTCTGACTTCTGTTCTTAAAAAGCCAATTCGGCCGGGCGCGGTGGCTCAAGCCTGTAATCCCAGCACTTTGGGAGGCCGAGACGGGCGGATCACGAGGTCAGGAGATCGAGACCATCCTGGCTAACACGGTGAAACCCCGTCTCTACTAAAAATACAAAAACTAGCCGGGTGAGGTGGCGGGCGCCTGTAGTCCCAGCTACTCGGGAGGCTGAGGCAGGAGAATGGCGTAAACCCAGGAGGCGGAGCTTGCAGTGAGCTGAGATCTGGCCATTGCACTCCAGTCCGGGCGACAGAGCGAGACTCCGCCTCAAAAAAAAAAAAAAAAAAAAAAAAAACCAATTCATGCTGGGTGCAGGGGCTCACCCCTATAATCCTGGCACTTTGGGGGGTTGAGGGGGGGGCTTGCTTTGAGCTCAGGAGAGAGCAGCCTGGGCAACAGGGCAAAACGCCATCTCTACAAAAAAAAAAAAATTAGCCAGGCATGGTGGCGTGGTTGCCCATATCTGTGATTCCAACTACTCGAGAGGCTGAGGCAGGATAATTACTTGAACCTGGGAGGTGGAGGTTGCAGTGAGCTGAGATCACACCACTGTACTCCAGCCTGAGTGACAGAGTGAGACCCTGTCTCCAAAAAAAAAAAGGCCAATTCAACAGCCATCTCCTGCAAGTTCTGTGATGCCAGGCCCTCACCACAACCCTGTGTGGTAGCTAGCACTGTTCCCATTTGACAGATGAGGAGACTGAGGCTCAGAGAGGTGACACGGCCACCTTGAGGCCAGATTGCCCCTTCCAGGCCAGGCTCAGTGGGCTCCCCTGATGTAGAGCTGCAGGAAAGCGTGTGAGGCCCAAGCACCAGCCCAAACTGCATGGTATTCTAGCAGGCAGTGCGTTCTCAGAGTGGGGAGACCCAGCGGGCGTTAGGTCTTAGTCAGGAACCAACCTTGGCCCCAAGGGAATCAGCAGTTTAACAGGCTAAGCTCCCCATGTCCAGCCCCATGCCATCTCCTCCAGGAGGCCCTCTCTGACCAGTCCTGCCACCTCCCCCTCTTCTGGCCCAGGCCCCACACCAAGCCCTTGCTGTGCACCAGGCTGGTGCTAAGCACCCTACATGCATCACTCTTTTTAATCCTGCCAACAACTTTCTGGATCTGTGACCCGGGCAGTCTGAGCCTCGACTTTCTCATTGGTGAAACAGTGATGATAACAGCACGTATCTCAGAACTGGATGTGAGGATCAAATTAGGAAAATCCAGTAATAATGACAAATACTTATTTGTCACTTACTGCATGTCAGGCCCTGGCTCAGTGACTTACAGGTAAGATAAGGGCCAGAGAGAAGAATTGATGTGTCTGCTGGCCCCTTCCCACCATGCCCCTTCTCAGGCTCCAGAAATGACCACAGACCATTTTCCCAAACCCCTGCCTTGAGGAATGCACAGAACGCCAGAGTGGGAGCCAGGAGTCCTGGCGTGAGTTCAAGCCGAGTGCTCCCTGGGCCTCAGTTTCCTCCCCTGGCCCGCCCTGCCCCCTTTGGAGGTGGAAGGTGATGACGGAAATGTGGCAGTGTTTTGCCCCGTGATGCTTATATTCCCCTCCCCTACCTTCCCCAAATGACAGGCTTGTCCAGATGAATCACCAAGGGGCAGGAATGCCCCAGCTGTTGGCTCCTGGGCAGCAGCAGCCTGCCCTGGCCCTGGGCTGGCCGATTTCTCTATCCTCATCTCCTCTACCCGACCAGGCTCCTGCTATTTCTGCCCCCACTTGCCTGGTGCTTTCTATGCCTCTCATGGCTCCTCATCCACTAGGCTTCCATCTACCCAGCCCCGTGGCTCCTTTCCCAGAACTCCCTAAAACTGGGCTCCACCAACTGATAGCCAAGGTGTCCAGACATGCAAAGTGCCCAAGCCAGGGCAGTCCCAGCAGGGTGGGGCCGAGGTACTCTCTCCTCACCTGTTCAGGGAGGTGGCACCGTGGTGGCTATCAAAGCTCCACCCAAGTGGCATAACCATCCCCAGTGGCCTCACCCTCCACTCTTGCCCTTGAGGGGAGCATCTGTAGTGGTGGGGAACACAGATTATGGAGAAACAGTCAGAATTCAAATCCCAGCTCTGCCAAACACTCACTCCGTAACCTTGGACAAATCACTTAATCCCTCTCTATGGCTCAGCTTACTCATCTGTAAAATGGATCTATTCATAAACTGTTACAAGGATTACATGACTTAATAATAGAGAGCACTTAGAACAGGACCTGAAACAAAGGAAGCACTCAGGAAATGCCAACTGTCATTATTACTAATGTTCCAGCTGGCCCGAGGCAGAACTCACAAACTGGCCATCCACAGGTCAAACCTGGCCGACAGATGTGAATTATTTGGCCTACGGCACTAGAAATTTCGTCATCGTTGTTGTTGTTGTTTTTGTTTTTTTTTCAGACGGAGTCTCACTCTGTCCACCAGGCTGGAGTGCAGTGGCGCGATCTCATCTCACTGCAAGCTCCGCCTTCTGGGTTGACGCCATTCTCCTGCCTCAGCCTCCCTAGTAGCTGGGACTACAGGCGCCCGCCACCGCGCCCGGCTAATTTTTTGTATTTTTAGTAGAGACGGGGTTTCACCGTGGTCTCGATCTCCTGACCTTGTGATCCGCCCGCCTCAGCCTCCCAAAGTGCTGGGATTACAGGCGTGAGCCACCGCGCCCGGCCGTTGTTGTTTTTTGAGACAGGGTCTCACTCTGTTGCTCAGGCTGGAGTACCGTGGCACCATCTCAGCTCGCTGTAACCTCTGACTCCCAGGCTCAAGCAATGCTCCTACCTTAGCCTTTCGAGTAGCTGGGACTAGGAGGCATGTGCCATCATACCTGGCTAATTTTTTGTATTTTTAATAGAGATGGGGTTTCGCCATGTTGGCCAGGCTGGTCTCGAACTCTGATCTCAGGTGATCTGCCTGTCTTGACCTCCCAAAGTGCTGGGATTACATGCGTGAGTCACTGTGCCCCCGGCTTAGAAAAGTTTTTGAAATGTAACATTTTGGGGATATTATAAAACAAATGAATAGTTTCAATTTTCCTTTAAAAAAAAAAAAAGATACGGCAATGCTGGGACCACATTCTCCACATGGTGGCTGGGGCTGAGGAGTGGCCACCTCCTCTGGACAGGTCACGAGTCCCTGGGGTTCCACAGCCCACCCCAACCCCTCATCTCCTCCTCACTGTGGCCCCAGGGTGAGTTGCCAATTTTCATCATGTCAATGTTGTTTCTTATTTTTAAAAAAGAGAGAAATATTTCCCATATCCTTGTCTTGGTCAAAAGTGAAATGATTTACACATAGTTTCAAGACAAGAAAACTAAGCCATATGGCGACAGACATCAGAACAGCGGCCACCTCCAAGGATGAGACTTACTGGAAGGGTGCATGAGGGAATGTTCTGGGGAATGGGAATGTCCTAGAAAGACCCTCTATCTTGATTCTGTGGTTACACGGGTGTCTACATTTGTCAAAACTCCTCAACCCTCACTTGTGCATTTCACTCTAATGGAAATTACACCTGATTAAGAAAAAAAAAATGGAAAACTGAAAGATAGGTCTGGAGGAGCTCATGTTTCAAGGAAAACAGAAAACAAATGTGTCTACATGTGTCAAAACTCCTCAACCCTCATTTGTGCATTTCACTCTAATGGGAATTACACCTGATTAAGAAAAAAAAATGGAAAACTGAAAGATAGATCTGGAGGGGCTCATGTTTCAACGAAAACAGAAACTGATTCCTTTATAGTGTTGAACATACTGACGATTGGGAAAGAAGACACAACTGAAGATGCCTCTGGAAAATCAGCCCAGTCCCATGCTTGGTCCCTGCTTACATTTGAGTTTGAGACCCACAGGTTAAGGCCTTAATTGACAGATCTTCAAAAACCTATGCAGAACTCCAACATACAACATAGAATCGCCATGAGCCACATGTGGCTATTTCAATCAAATTAGTTAAAAACAAAGTGAAAAATTCAACCCTCCTTTGCACTGGCCACATATCAAGTGCTTCATAGCCACACCCAGGCTCGACAGCATAGACACAGGCCATTTCCATCATCCCAGAAAGTTCCATTGGACAACACTGGTATACACACTGTCTAGAAAGCCAGGCTAACTTCTGGTCTGATTAACATCTGGATCCCCATGAACACTGCTGTGCAGTGCTTGACAGAGAGCAGGTGCTCAGGAAATACGAGTTGAATGAACGAATGAAGGCAAAAGAAATAAACAGACTTGAATGAATCCCAACTCGGGTCTCCGACAACTGTAAACATTCCAGCAAACCTCCCCTCTGAGTTTTCATTTCCTCTGTATAGAGAACGGCATAGCAATCTGTCCCTCACTCTCAAAACTGGGCACATACACCAACGTCCTTAGGGTCGCTCAGACCACCAGGGGCCAAGAAGAACTCACAGGAGAACCGCTGTGTCAGCAGTCCCATCTGGAAATTCTAGAACAGGAGGGAGGCAAGGGAGCTGGGTAAGGGGCAGTGGGAGCATTTCAGTTTGTGAGAGTGGCCTTTGGAAAGGGCGGGTACGGGTGGTAAAGAGACAGCAGGCTGGGCTCCACTCTGCGGGTTTGGGAGGGAGGGCTGCTGAGCACAGGGAAAAATCTACGTTTGCCCCCATGCCTGGCTGCAATCTGAGCTGGGAAACAGCATCAGACACCCATAAATACTGCTGTGGTCATAGTGGCAGGGCAGGGAGCCACCTCGATCCGCAGAGAGAACCCTCTGTTCTGAGTGGCATGGACCCCCATCAGGGCAGACTGAGACAGGGCCTGCCACGAGGGCTGCTAGAACAAAGAGGGCTGGTTGGGCCCTGAGCAAGGAGCTGGTCTGCGTTTGTCTTCCCAGCATCCATCCTTCTCCATATCCAGCCATATGGGGCCTCCTGGATGCTGGGGATGTCAATGTCATTGTCTGTGTATTCATTTGCTCATTCATTCATCCATTCATTCATTCAACAAATATTTATTACGTACCTACTATGTGCCAAGAAATGAGCTTCCTACCAGGAATACATTAAACAAGACAAAGCCTTTGCTGTCAGGAACTTGAATTGTAATACAGGGAGAGACAATAAACCATGTTACTAAGAGTCGCAATAATAATAGCATCTTACATTTATTGAGTGCTTACTGTGTACCACATACCATACGTTGTTTTTTTTTTTTCTTTTCAGATGGAGTTTGAAGTTTTGCTGTTGTTGCCCAGGCTGGAGTGCAATGGCATGATCTCGGCTCACTGCAACCTCCACCTCCTGGGTTCAAGCGATTCTCCTGCCTCGGCCTCTCGAGTAGCTGGAATTACAGGTGCCCGCCACCACGCCTGGCTAATTTTTGTATTTTTAGTAGAGACGGTGTTTCACCATGTTGGCCAGGCTGGTCTCGAACTCCTGACCTCAGGTGGTCTGCACACCTCAGCCTCCCAAAAGTGCTGGGATTACAGGGTGAGCCACTGCATCTGGCCATATTACTGACCCTATCTTGTAGGTGAGAAAGCTGAGGCACAGAAAGGTTACTGCCAAGATCATCCAGCTCTAAGGCATTTGGGATTTGAACCCAGACAATGTGACTCCAATTTGACCCTAACCAGTACAGTGATGGCCTCACTGCAGAGAGTGATGAGTGTTTCAAAGAAAGGGCAGCAGCGAGGTGTGCTCAAGCCTCTGGGGAGGAGTCGAGGAAGGTCTCCATGAGCCCTGTCTGACCAACCCCCCCAATCTACAGATGAACTAACTGAGGCCCCCCAGACATGATGAGTCAGGGGCACAGTCAGGACTAGAAGCCAGGCTTCTGCGCTCCTGGCCCAGTGCTCCTTCCAAAGCCCTGCACCTGCGCCATGAATGCTAAGGGCTCGGCAGCAAGGACTGCGCCAACCTTTGGGCTTAGGATGACTGAGGTCCACCGAGGACTCCCTTGTCTCCCTGCACTCAAGACTCTCCCCTTCCTCTGGGCCCAGCATGGGTTTCAGCTCCCAGAGTGCTCCCTGCTTAGAACTCCTGTCCACATTACCCCAGCCCGGGCTCTGTAATGCTGGCTTTAACATTTCGAAAGCAGGTTCGTTCGCTTGAATTCAGTTTTGCTCTTCACAGCGACTCTGAGGGGTCGGAGCTAGCATCTCCACGTCATGGGTGGAACACACATCTCAAGGTCAGACCCCCTTGGCTGCTTAGCAGCTGTGTGATGTTGAGGGAGTCACGTCACCTCTCGGAGCCTCAGTTTCCTCCCTCTGCATGGTGAGGGTGGCAGTGGTTTCCTTGCAGGGGGGTTATGAGCATCTAGTGAGACACCACTAGAGGCTGTGTGAAGTGCCAACCACAGTGGCTGACACATATTAAGTATTTCATAGAAAGCAAGTTTTAAACATGATCACTACAGTCATTGATGTGAAGATGTCAGCAGCAGAGGGGCCCCCAGAGGACATTTTCTTGCACCCCAGGAGGCATTCTTGTCACTTGTCCCTACTGGGTCTGGGGCTGGGGCTTCTTTGTACCTCTGAGGTACAAAGTGGAAGCTCTGCCTGGCTGGCAAGACCAGACCTGCTGCGGTGGCCAGGCTGCACCCACGCAGGGCCGCTGTCCCAGGGCACTGGGCTCCAGACAGGAAATGGGAAGGGACAGATAAGCCTCTGTGAAAGGTGGCCAGGCACAGGGGAGAGGCCCTGCCCCCTTGAGAGGCTGGCCCCGCCTTGAGCATCCTTGTTGGGCAGAGATCTGGGCAGGACAGAAGAGAGGAGGAGCCTGGCTCAGTTTTGCTGCGATCCCAATGGGTCACATGCCTTCTGGATCCCCCCAGAAGGTTCTAGAATGGGGTCACCCCTCAAAACCTCCCTGGCTCGCTCTTAGCTTGGAACCATGAACGAGCTTGCTCCCACCCACATGGGAAGCAGCTGCCCTTCCCCTGGAGACATTTTCCACTTCTCTACCTCCAGACCTCTGCTCATGCTGTTTCCTCCATCTGGTAAACCTCACTCTCTGCTGTGCTGTCAGAAAATGGCCAACCTTTGGAGACTCAGCCAAAATGGCATTCCCTTGCCCCAGCTTTAATTTAACAACTATTTGTGGATGCTCTGTAGATGGGTTGTCCTGCCCTCATACACCCTGCCAGGGCCTGGCCACTGGGGGACAACCGGAAGTCTTACTCTCCAACCCCCACCCCGGAGGCCACCTGTGTAGGACCCCTAGGGGTTGCTGGGATCCTCCCCACAAATGGCAAAGCACTCTCTATTTGGGGGAACAGCCCTTCTCTGGAATTGGGGGTAAGAAGAAGAAGGGGGTGTTGTGAGAGGGAGGGGCCAGGAGGCCTGAGGGAGCTCTGGCGTGTGTTCCAGAAACCCTTTGGGATCAGAGACAAGGTCAAAGAGGCAGCCCTTATGAGGCTGTGCAGGGCCCTGGACATGGACCCAGGAAAAGTGGCTGGGTGACCGCAGGCAAGTCACTTGCCCTTGCTGAGCCTCAACCTCCTCATTTGTGAAACAGGGCTAGTATCCCCAACCTCTGAATGTGACGGTGAAAAGCCTTGGCGCATGGGAGGGGCTTGAGTCTGGGTACTGAGGGGTGAGCCGGGGCCTGAGCCGATGCTAAAGGTCCCCAGGGCTCCTTCTCTGATGCCATGTCTCAAAGCCTCCTCCCCTTCCTGCCTGTCCAGGGCTTCCCTCGGTAGCAGCAGTTTTAAAACTCCCCAGTACCTGGGCTATGAGCCACAGCTTCTTCAAGTTCCCCATCTCCTGCAGCGGGCTTAGTTGGACCCAGCCAGAGCCCATCATTCACTGTTTCTGGAGATTACCACAGTTTGCAGAAACAGCAGGGCACCTAGCAGGAATCTGGCGCTGGCTCCTGGCTAGTTGGGGCTGGAACTGGGCCAGGACAGTACCTCGTGTCCTCTAAATGGATCCACAGGGCCCTCCCTCTCTCCTTTCCCCTCACTGAGGCACACTGGGGCTCCAGAGTTCTGGGGCCACACCCCAGGCACAGGCACTGCAGTCTTGTCCCCACTGGGACATAAGACACACAAAGAACTCTGGGCTGGAGTCAGGGGAGGATGCTCACTCCCCCTCTGTGGTTAAGGACAGAAACTCTGGAGCCAGACTGCTGGCATTCAAACCCTGGCTCTGTCATTCACCAACTGTGACCCTGAGTGAGTTACTTAACCTCTCTGTGCCTCTGCCTTCTCACCTGCAAAGTGGTAAATCATAGTACCCATCCCACCAGGTTGTTGGGAAGATGCAGTCAGTTACACAGAAAGCGTTTGGAGTAGTGCCTGGTATGCAGTGAGCGCTGGCTTGGCTGGGTGAAAGAATGGGTGCGTGGAGGAATAAGTCAACACGTTTGGAGCTCTGCTCTGTGGCACATGAGGTCCTTCAGGATCTGCCCAGACATCAGCACCCGCCATTCCCCAAGCGGATCATGGTCACATCCTTCCCATCAGCTTCCTTGGCTTGACATAACCTCATCATTGCTGTTAGTCCCAAGAACTCCTTAAACATATGCTTCAAATGCCACCTTCTCTCTGAAGCCTCCTCAATCAGGAACCTCAGGTCTGTTAGTGATAAAACTCAAACCCAGCTAGATTTTCTATTTTTTTGTTTTGTTTTGTTTTGAGATGGAGTCTTGCTCTGTTGCCCAGGATGGAGTGCAGTGGCGCTATCTCAGCTCAAGCTCTGCCTCCCGGGTTCACACCATTCTCCTGCCTCAGCCTCCTGAATAGCTGTGACTACAGGCGCCCGCCACCACACCCAGCTATTTTTTGTATTTTTAGTAGAGATGGGGTTTCACCGTGTTAGCCAGGATGATCTCAATCTCCTGACCTCGTGATCTGCCCACCTCAGCCTCCCGAAGTGCTGGGATTACAAGTGTGAGCCACTGTGCCTGGCCCCCAGATGGATTTTCTAACAAAACAAACACATTGGCTCACGTTGACTCAGAGGGAGGGAGGGAGGGAGGATCATCAGGCAGGAGACGATCCAGGAGTTCAGACACTGCTGCTAGATTTCTCTCCCCTGCCCCGATTCCATGCCTCATCTTCCCCTTGTGTGTTACCTTCACTCTCATCTCCTGAGATTAGACATCCTTCACACTCAGATAACTCGGTCAGTCTTACCTTGTGGTAGCTGAGAGCCCTAGAGAAAAAAAACCTTCTCTCTCCCTGGGCCGAATTAGAAAGTCCCAGGGAAGAACTCTGATTGGCCAGGCCTGTTTCCTGTGCCCTCCGCTGTGACTTCGTAGAGGCGGGGCCTGATGCTGTGATTGACAGCCTGGTTAATATCACAGTGAGTCGGGGAGGGACAATTCCCAAAGGAAGGGGGCTGCTGTTAGCAGAAGAAAGGCAAAACAACCTGTGTCCACATCATCCCTCCTGCCACCTCTGGCCCTGTGCTTTCACTGCACTCTGCACACACCTCCAGCAGACCCCGCCGAGCTCCCAGGGATGATTTGGGTACTTGAGTATGGGTGACTGTCCCTGCCACTGGACCATGAAGTCTTAAAGGGCCAAGGCCCTGGTCATCTTGGCTCTCTGCTCTGTCCCTGCCATTGGACCATGAAGTCTTAAAGGGCCAAGGCCCTGGTCATCTTGGCCCTCTGCTCTGCCCCCGATCATAAACTACTTTTGACAAATGAAGAAAATGAAGGATCATGGAATAGAAGGGGTTGTGTAAGGGGCCAACTAGGATGAAAATCTTCATCTAGGCTCTTCCAACCCTACCCTGCAGCCTCCTCCCTCAACCCCACAATCAGCAACATACCCTACAAAAACACGTTGACAAGGAAACTATCACCCACCCCTCAGGAGGCAAGAGACAGCCCTGGCCCAGTGCCCCTGCGAGGAAAGCTGGACCTACGTTCAAAACCAGCTTCTGTCAAAGACACATTCTGCCATCGTGGGCGACCAGGCTGGCAGTGAGGATGAAATGAGAGAATTTAGACAAAGTGTGTGGCACTTGATGAATGGGACTTGATGAACGGGGGCTGTTGTTTTCAGAGCGGGTCTCCCTGGCCAGCTCAGGGCCATGGCTGGGTCTGGCTGGCTGCCCACACCACAGGGCCTGCAGGGTCACACCCCCAGTGCCTCCCTTTTGTTGCTCAACATGCAGGAATGTTCATAGCGTCTGTGCCCTCCTCTGTCCACCCATTTATAAACTCAGTAGGCGTGTCCCATGCACCACCAACAGCACAGGCTTCTAGGGCAAGTGAGAAAAGAGCATGTGGGCCGGGCACGGGGGTTCATGCCTGTGATCCCAGCACTCTGGGAGGCTGAGGCAGGAGGATCGCTTGAGATCAGGAGTTTGAGACCAGCCTGGGGAACATAGTGAGACCCTGTCTCCACAAAAAATAAAAAATTAAAAAAAAAAATTAGCCTGGTGTAGTGGCTCATGCTTGTAACCCCAACACTTTCAGAGGTCGAGGTGGGAGGATCCCTTGAGCTCAGGAGTTCAAGGTCAGCCTGGGCAACATTGCAAAACTCCATCTCTACAAAAAAAATATGAAAATTAGCAGGCATGGTGATGCACATCTGTAGTCCCAGCTACTCAGAAGGCTCAAGTGGGAGGATTGCTTGAGCCCTAGGAGGTTGAAGTTGCAGTGAGCAATGATTGTGCCACTGTATCCCTCAGTCTGAAAGAGTGAAACCCTGTCTTAAAAAAAAAATTATTTTAAATTTTAAAAATTGGCCGGATATAGTGGCTCACACCTGTAATCCCAGCACTTTGGGAGGCCGAGGCAGGCGGATCACTTGAGGTCAGAAGTTCGAGACCAGCCTGGCCAAATAGTGAAACCCCATCTCTATTAAAAATATACAAATTAGCTGGGCGTGGTGGCTCAGGCCTGAAATCCCAGCACTTTGGGAGGCTGAGGCGGGCGGATCACGAGGTCAGGAGATCGAGACCATCATGGCTAACCCGGTGAAACCCCGTCTCTACTAAAAATACAAAAAACTAGCCGGGCGAGGTGGCGGGCGCCTGTAGTCCCAGCTACTCAGGAGGCTG
>NW_012114253.1:969178-990622 GCF_000951035.1 Colobus angolensis palliatus | reverse complement strand
GCAGGAGAATTGCTTGAACCCAGGAGACGGAGGTTGCAGTGAGCCGAGATTGTGTCATTGCACTCCAGCCTGGGCAACAGAGCGAAACTCCATCTCAAAACAATATATATTATAATTAGCCGGGCATGGCAGTGTATGCCTCTAATTCCATCTACTGGGGAGGCTGAGGCACAAGAATTGCTTGAACCCAGGAGGCGGAGCTTGCAGTGAGCCGAGATCGTGCCACTGCACTCCAGCCTGGGCGACAAAGCGAGACTCCATCTCAAAACAATATATATAAAAATTAGCCGGGCATGGCAGTGTATGCCTCTAATTCCATCTACTGGGGAGGCTGAGGCACAAGAATTGCTTGAACCCAGGAGGTGGAGGTTGCAGTGAACCGAGATCATGCCACTGCACTCCAGCCCAAGTGACAGAGTGAGATTCTGTCTTAAAAAAAAAAAAAAATTTAAAAATTAGTCTCATGTGGTGGCACATACCTATCGTCCTAGCTACTCAGGAGGCTGAGGCGGGAGGATCACTTGAGCCCAGGAGTTCAAGACCAGCCTGGAAAACATTGCAAAACCCTGTCTCTTGAAAAAAATATTAAAAAAAATAGCTGGGCATGGTGGTGGGCACCTGTAGTCCCAGCTACTCAGGAGGCTGAGGTGGGAAGATTGCTTGAGCCCCAGGAGGTTGAGGCTGCAGTGAACTGTGATTGCGTCCCTGCACTCTAGCCTGAAGGACAGAGTAAAATCCTGTCTCAAAAAAATAATCTGAAAAATTTTAAAAATTAGCCTGGAGTGGTGGCACACGCCTATCGTCCTAGCCACTCACGAGGCTGAGGCAGGAGGATCGCTTGAGCTCAGGAGGTCAAGGTTACCGTGAGCTATGATTGCACCACTTCTCTCTGGCCTTAGTGACAAAGTAAGACCCTGTCTCTCAAATAAATAAATAAAAAGAGCAAGCAGCATCCCCAGCTGACACAGCACATGTCCCGCGTGCTGTCCCATCACTGAGAGTAGGAGGATGGAGCAGGCTGGAGTGTGGTGGACACGGGTCTATACTGCCTGTATTCAAATTTCAGCTCTGCCTCCTACTACCTGTTTGACTTGGGCAAGTGATGTGACCTCCCTGTGCCTCAGTTTCTTTATCAGTAAAAAAACAGAGCTAATAATAGCTCCATTCTCATAGGTAGCTATGAGAATTAAAATAGTTCAAAGATGTAAGTATTGTGAACACCGGCACTGCTATTTGATCCTCTCAGGCAGATGTAAGGTAAATATTATTGTTGTCTCTCATTTTGCAGATGTTAAAACTGCAACTCAGAGAGGGGTAGTGACTTGCTTGGATCACATGGCCAGAAAGTGACAGGGCAGGACTGGACACCAGGTCTGTCTGATTCTACGCTGCCTGTTGTTTACACTCTGCCCTCTGTAACCCACTGTTCTCTCCTGGATTCTGAAGCCGCTGTGCTTGTCCCACCTGCCCCCAATGCCAAGGCCAACTCCCCTTGTCTAGCCCCAACCAATCAGGGTGGACCTGCAGCCAAACCAGATGTTGCTGAGCTGGCGTTGCCTCGGTGACCAGGAATATCTGCTGAACAAGCCCACTCCAGGCTCAGCTTCCCATCTGGTCCCCATTACACCCCATCCCCCTCAAGACACATGTGTCATGCTTGCCTGGGGGGGGGGGGGGTGGAGGGACCCTGGGAGGAAACGCCTGGCTGGGGAGAGGAGGGCTGATTCCGGCTGACAGTAGGGGGGAAATGACTGCATTGGCTCAGGAGGACATGAGCTACCCTGGCTGCAGTCTGGTCCAGAGTGGTCCCAGGCCCAGAGCAGAGCTGGGGGGTACGAGAATTAGGGAGAGGAACACATGATGCAGGTGGGAGTAGGGGAACAGGGAGCTGAGCACCAGGCTCAGATCCAATGGGAACAAACTGCTCCGCTCCCTCAACCTTGGAGTGGAAAGAGCAAAGGTTCTGGAACAGAGAGACTTCAGCTGGATTCTCTGTAATTTGCTGCTGTGTGACCCTGGGAGAGTTGCCTTACCTCTCTGAGCATGTGTTCTCATCTATAAAATGGGGACACGTGAACCTACTTCACTAGGCTATGGTGGGAATTAAGGCAATAATCCATGAAAAGGCACATGGGGAATTCAAGAGCTGCCTCCTAAAGAGAGGCACTGCCAAGGTAGTGCCTGTGGCACAGGAATGTCCCGGCTCACGGAGAATGGGCATGAGCAGCTGGAATGACCCTGGAGTGCAACCTGAGCAATAGTGTGGCCTGGGTTACAGATGTGGGGCAATGATGACAGTGCTGAGGCTACAGTTGTTGATAAACGTTAACACCAATGACAGAGCAGCAGCAAAAGCCACGTCTTGAGCAATGACTTCATTCTAGGTTCTGTCCTAAGCACTTTACATGTGTTTTCTAATTAATCATAACAGCAACCCCATGTGAAAGATGTGGAAGAAGACACAGAGAGGTTAAGTAACCAGTCCAAGGTTGCACAGCTGGTATGAAGATGGGATCAAATTTGAACCCAATTTCTACACTATACTCAGGCATTATGGGACCCTGCAGAATGGAGTGAGAGTTCTGGGCAGGGGGCCCTGGCTAGGCCAGAGGAGTGGCCCTTCCTGGAACACTCACACAGCAATATTCCCAAACCCCCTCCCGGGCCCCCAAACTCCTGGCTCAGTAGAGATCCAGCCTGAGCTCCTCCTCTCCCTCCAGGGCTTGGCTCAGTTCAGCCGGGTTTGGGAGCCAATTTGCCGTTGCACAATTAACAATTAGAAACAACTTTTCTTTTCTTCCAAGGGAAGGATCGGCCCAAGCCCTCCCTGGTGACAGGGACACAGTGGGGCTTCTGACAGAACATACTAGGTATGTCCCCAGCCCCTTGCCGGGCTGGGTGACCCCTTTCCTAACCCAGCCCAGTCAGGAAATCAAGGGTCAGACAGCCCCTCTCCATCTTCCTTTGTCATCTAAATCCAACCTCCCCTCCAGGGAACTTCCTGACTGTCCTGACTCACAGCTTTCACGTGTTCCTAAGACCCCAACGCCACTGATTCTTTGTCTATTCAGCCAGCACCTGGCCTGCACCATCTCCATGGGATCATGTATCTTTATCTACTGCAAGCAACTTGAGTTTGTTTGTTGTTGTTTTTGTAAACAACACTGTGTTTATCCTTCTCAATACCAAATCTAGTCCGGGACACACAGAAACTGTTTGACCCACGGTCTGCTTCTTGGCTTGGAGAACTTCTATTCACCCTTCAGAACCCAGATGAAATGTCATCTCCTCTATGAAGTCTTCCTCTGTGTCCCATGCTGCCCCATCTGTATGTATCTGTAGTGATTTGTATGTATCCCTAGTAGAAAACCCTCCCCTGCACTGTAACTAATAACTACTGTCCAGGCACTGTGTTAAGACTGTCACACTTGGCGGGGCGCGGTGGCTCAAGCCTGTAATCCCAGCACTTTGGGAGGCCGAGACGGGCGGATCACGAGGTCAGGAGATCGAGACCATCCTGGCTAACCCAGTGAAACCCTGTCTCTACTAAAAATGCAAAAAAACTAGCCGGGTGAGGTGGCGGGCGCCTGTAGTCCCAGCTACTCGGAAGGCTGAGGCAGGAGAATGGCGTGAACCCAGGAGGCGGAGCTTGCAGTGAGCTGAGATCCGGCCACTGCACTCCAGCCTGGGCGACAGAGCGAGACTCCGTCTCCAAAAAAAAAAAAAATAAAGACTGTCATATTCATTAATTTCAAATCTACCTCTCTGCAAGACAGAGTCAATATCTATTTAACAGATGGGGGTGATAAGGCTCAGAGAGGTTAAGAGGCTTGTCTAAAAACACAGCTAGTAAGTGGCAGATCTGTGATTTGAGCTCAGGTCTGCTCATGTCCCAAGCAAATAATTCTTTGGTTGGTTCAGGCTGCCTCCTCCATCCAATTGCATCTGAATCCTATACCTACTGGGGTCTCAACCTTTGCAGTTCCCCCACGGATCAACCTCAGAGATGAGCTGTCACTCAGCCCCAGCGTCTGGGGCATCCCAGGCCAAAGGTCATCTACTGGCTGGTGCCACCTCACCCTCACGGCCTCTAGGACAACCTGGAAAGTCCTAAGGGCTTGTATATAGGCAACTAGGCATTAAAAGCTGCTCCCGGCCGGGCATGGGGGCTCATGCCTGTAGTCCCAGCACTTTGGGAGGCCGAGGCAGGCAGATTACTTGAGGTCAAGAGTTTGAGACCAGCCTGGCCAACATGGTGAAACTCCATCTCTACTAAAAATACAAAAATTAGCCAGGCGTGGTAGCACATGCCTGTAATCCCAGCAACTCAGGAGGCTGAGGCAGGAGAATCACTTGAACCCAGGAGGCGGAGGTTGCAGTGAGCTGAGATTGTGCCACTGTACTCCAGCCTGGGCAACAGAGCAAGACTCTGTCTCAAAAGAAAAAAAAAAAAGCTGCCCCCCTTTTCCCCATATTCTAGGGTTCTGTGAATCCACTCCCTCTATCTACACAGGCAGCTTCAGGAAAGAGTGCAGGTTCTGGAGTCAGCCAACCTGGGTACCGACTGTGGGACCTTAAGAATGGGACTTAATTTCTCTGGTGCCACAGTCAGCTTACCTGTGATTTGGGAGAACCCTCCTCAGTGGACTGAGTGCGACTGTGCAAGCTGAGTACCTGCCACAGTAGCTGGCACATATCCCTTTGTCTAGGGAACAGATTTACTCCACGCACACAATGCACCAGACACTGTTCTGGGTGCTGTTTACAGCGGCGAATCAGAGGAACATTCCTGTCCTTAAGGGGTTTTTCACCCTTATAACAGCAACCCCAATATTGCTGGCCTGTTCTCTCAGTGAGGAATCCCATGATGCCGTGGGTTTACCTGATTCTAGTTTTTTGTTTGTTTTGTGAGATGGAGTCTTGCTTTGTTACCCAGGCTGGTAACAAAGATCGTGCAGTGGCACGATCTTGGCTCACTACAACCTCTGCCTCCTGGGTTCAAGCAATGCTCCTGCCTCAGACTCCTGAGTAGCTGGGGTTACAGGCGTGCGCCACCAAGCCCAGCTAATTTTTGTTTTTTTTTATTAGAGACACGGTTTCACCATGTCGGCCAGGCTGATCTCGAACACCTGACCTCAGTTGATTCGCCCACTTCAGCCTCCCAAAGTGCTGGGATTACGGTGTGAGCCACCATGCCCGGCCTGATTCCAGTTCTTAACATACATAACACGTATACTTCTTAGAAACTCTCCTGTGGTTGCCAGGAGACATGAATAAGGAAGTCCCACACAGCATGCGCTGTGGTTGTGAACGAGAAACAGCCTAAATGCCCATCTATAGGAGCCTGGATAAACCGTAGGAGAGTCACATCATGGGATGGAATACTACACAGGCCTGAAAACGAAGTGGCTGCAACTCAAACACAATGGGAAGAGAGAAAAGCTGCAGAAGTCAACATGGAGCCTCCCACCAATTATTTAAAGTTCAAAAACAGTGAGCAACATGTATCATTTAGGGAGGCAAAAGCAGGCTGGGTGTGGTGGCTCACACCTGTAATCCCAGCACTTTGGGAGGCCAAGGTGGGGAGGTGGTAGGATCACCTGAGTCAGGAGTAACAGTATCAAGACAGTCAGGGAAGAAAGTAGTTTCCCCTGGGAGAGAGAGTGGTAAGAAATGGACTGGGGGTGTGGGGGTATGGGGGATTCAACTGCATTTGGGAAGTTTTATTCCTTAAGCTGAAGGCTTATATACCAGTGTTTGGTTTTACTGAGCCTGATGCTTTTAATATGTCTGATATATTTTGCTGCCCACCAGAATAGGTCAGACAGACTTGGGCTTCGAGCCAGCCCTGTGCTTTGCTGCCATGTGATCCCAGTCTTCTCTGTGAAGTGGGATCCTATTGCCCAGTGTTAGGTCCTGGGACTCTTCTGAGAATTAAATAAGGTCGTGTCTAAAAAGGGCCTGGCATCTGGTGGTTGCCATCGTTCCTGCTGCTGTTGGGAGGGTCTCCCAAAATGAACAGGCAGAGTTGAAGGCCAGCTCGCAGGCCTCAGATGGGGAAAAATGTTTGCTCGTCACAAGGCCAGGCCAGCCCGCGGCGATGCTGAGCTGGTGACGCATCTGCGGCTCTGGGGATTGAGCAATCTTGGTCCCTTGACCGGGATGGAGTCATGGGCCTAGGCTGGCTGGAGCCTCTCTACTGCTCCCAACCCGCTTCTCAGACTTTGTGTTCCTAGCCTTCTAGGGACCCCTCCAGGCTGGCAGCCACGCCCTCCTGGCTCCATTCTCCCCAGTTCTCCTCGGCCTCTCCCGAGCCCCTGCTCCCCATCTCAAGGTGGGGTCCCAACCGCCTTGCATCCACACGGTCCTCTGGAAACACGCTAGTGGGTCAGGGCAGTCAAGAGCTCTGCGGGCTCAGACAGGTCATCTGACTTCTGCAGGTCCCTGGCTTTAGCAGGTGTGGTCGAGGGTGTGGGGTACCGGTGTCTGTCTCCTGGTTCAAATCCAGGCTCAGGGTGTGACCCCAGTGTTCTTGAACTTAAACCAGAGCCACCGTGATCTCTTTCTCAAAGTGGGGACAAAACACACGCAAAGCAGGGTCTGCCCCTCAAAGGTGCACCTGGAAGGTATGAGATGGCACAGACGACGTCCCCTCACTGGCTGCTGTCACGGTTAAACAATTCTTTTCAGCTCTGCACAACCCAAGTGATAGCTGTTGGACTCGGAGATGAATAAGAGTGAGGGAAACAGTGGGGGAGAGTAGTGGGCAAGACCTGGTGTGGCAAGTGGGGAGCAGGAGGCCCTCGTGTGGATTCGCAGAGACCCAAACCCAATGAAACAAGTACCCTGCTGGCGCATGCGCAGGGACTTATCAGGGTTCCTGAGGGCCCAAGGGCATTTCTAGGACACGGCTTGGGGAGGGCAGCAGGGTGGGAGCAGCTGTGAAATTGGGTTTCAGGTCATGATCCAGTTGAGGAACTTATTTCCTTCATCCCTGCCCTTTCCTGACCCTGTCCCACCCCCTTAACAAAGGTCAGCCTGGCCTAGGGGTGTCCTCCCTGGAGACCTCACCTGCGATTGTGCCTTGGCCTCTCACTGAGTCTTTAGGGCAGACCTTCCCCCTCTCTGGGCTTCAGTTTCTCTATCTGTAAAATGGGTGGGGTGATATTTCAGGTCTTAGCAACTTCTAAAATCCCATTTTTTTTGAAGACTTAGAACCAGTAAGCCTGCTTGACGCCCACTTCACAAGCCTATCCAAGCAGAGCTGGCAAAATCCTTCTCCCTGGGTGACAGACAGGCAAAACCCCTGAGCTGGTCACACCAGCCCTCCAAGGAGCTAACCCGACCTGACAGTCACTTCAGCCTGGCCAGGCCCCCACGCAGTGATGTGCCAAAAAGCGGACCAGGGAGGGGATTTGCAGCAAGAGCTTCAGCTCCCCAGAGGCTGCACTTCCATCGAGGGAGACGCCGAGCGAGGGTCAGAAGAAAGTTAGCATGGGAAATGTGACGTCAGCAGAGGCAGATGCAAAGGAATACTACCCAAAAATGCTTTCGTAAACTCCCCCTCCCAGAAAGCCAAATTCTGTGAGTTTTCAGTGGAGCTGGGTCTGTACAATCTCCCGGGCTCCATTTTCTCATTAGCTAAGTCAAAATAATAAAATTAGGCCAGGTACGGTGGCTCACGCTCATAATCCAAGCATTTTGGGAAGCCGAGGTGGGTGGACTGCCTGAACTTAGGAGTTCGAGACCAGCCTGGGCAACACAGTGAAACCCATCTCTACTAAAATACAAAAAATTAGCTGGGCGTGGTGGTGTGCACCTGTAATCCTAGCTACAGCTACTTGGGAGGCTGAGGTGGGACAATCACTTGAACCTGGGAGGTGGAGGTTGCAGTGAGCGGAGATTGCACTGCTGCTCTCCAGCCTGGGCAACAGAATGAGACTCTGTCTCAAAATAATAATTAATAATAATAATAATTATAAAGTGGAGTACGCAGGGCTTTTCTAGAGACGTGATAAGACCTCGTGTCTAAATGACCTGGTACATACTAGGGGCTCCATAAATGCTGGCTCTGTGCCACCCCCACCTCTGTCCACCAGGGTACCCCTAGCACCAAGCGCCAGACTCCCTCTGCTGTCCCCCATCTGCTTCTCAGACTTTCTGCTCCTGGCCTTCTTGGGAGCCCTCCAAGCCAGCAGCTATGCCCTCCCCTCTGTGAACTGGGCAGGAAAGCCAGGCTCCATCCCTGTCCAACTCTCCTCGGCCTCTCCTGAGACCCGGCTCCTCATTCTCACCACTCCCTACCAGGCACTGGGAGGCACTGCTTACTGTTCCCTAGTTTGTCTTGGTCCCCCAGTGGGCCAACAAGCAGTCTGGATGTTTACATTAGTGCCCGCTGGATGTTTACATTAGGGCCCGCTGCCTGCCGAGACAGGCTGAACAAACACACGCGGTCCCACGGCTTCTGGAGCCAGCCCCCACACACCACTCGCCACCCAGGCTGTCTTGAGTCCACAGGTGTCCCCGTCCCACTCCAGATCTTCCGTTTACACTTGGCAGGAGTGTCCCATCTTTTGGCTTCCCTGGACCACAGTGGAAGAAATATTGTCTTGGGCCACACATAAAATACACCAATGATAGCTGATCGGCTAAAAAACAAAGGTTCATGCATAAATCTCATAATGTTTTAAGAAAGTTTACGAATTTGTGGTAAGCCACATTCAAAGCCATCCCGGGCCACATGCGGCCCACGGGCCACAGGTTGGACAAGCTCATTCACAGATTCTCCCCACGGATTCTGTTTGAGGTTTGCTGCGTCCAGCTGATACCTGGTGAGACACTAACCCTGACCACGACTATCTCCAGGCTCCAGCCGTCAACAGCTGTGTGGGCTCAGACAGGTCACCCAACTTCTCATTTATAAAATGGGGATAGTGATAGGGCCAACCCCACAGAGGACTGCTACAATCAAATGGGATAATGAGAGGCAGGCACTAAGCATGTTGCCTGCAGGGCTCACGGAAGGTGCTGGAGAAATAAGCTTTTAAAAAATTTTTATTAGTTTTATGAGTAACTGAAGAGTTTGGCCAGAAGTCAGTGGGTCCTGAGAATACGACCTAAAAATAAATAGAAAATTCTTGGCCAGACTGTGCCAAGCACTTTTCATGTATTACCAACGCCTCGCAGCAACCCCAGGAGATATGGTGTATCATCATCCTTCATTTGCATAGACAGGGAACTAAGGCTCAGAGAGGTTGAGTCACTCACAGGGGGTCACACAGCTCCCTGATGGACACATATGTCTGTTCCAGAGCCTGTGCTCTTATCTCCACACTCACCCACGCTACTACTATAGGGGCCACAGCCTCATCTCTGTATCTTTCTTCCCCATAATTCCTTCATTCTGGGGAGGGTTCCTGAGGTCCCCAGCCTCCTCTAGGTCATGGAGTCCTGGGAGCTGCCAGCAACATGGGTCGGCTGTGCAGCCTCCCCTGCCTACTGCCCAGGTGGCGCCTTGAGGACCTGTGATGCTCTTCCCCTGCCCTGGGTCTGAGCCTCTAGGACCCTGCTGCTGCGGAACCTCCTGGTTTGGAAGAGGGGAAAGGAGCTGTCTGTAACTCATCATCTAACCCATGCCGGGAACCGCACAGATATTTTCCCACATAATCTTCATGATCACCCTGTGCTGGAGGTACTACCATCCCCACTTTACAGAGGAGGAAACTGAGGTTCCAAGAGGTGGTGTCACTTGCAGAGGGTCCCATAGCTAGTGCGTGGCGGAGCTGGGGACTCAAACCCAGGTTGCTGTGACTCAAAGCCCACAATCCTGCTGCTCCCCAGGCTGGCCCTTGCTCCTGGGAGAGATAAGACCCCATATAAACAACCCTAACATAAACCAGAAAACCAGGCAGGCCTTCAGAAGGCCCAGATAACAGCTGGGAAGATATACAAAGAGGGGCTCGGGCTTCCTGGGGAAATCTCTGTGTGAATAACGTAAGAGGAATTCCCCACTGGGAGGAGCAGCCCTGGGGCCCCCCAGCAGCCATGCCCTGGAAGAGGGGGACCCAGGCCTGACCACAGGAAAGACAATTTCCAGTGCAGTGGCCCACGCGTGCCTTCACAGGTAATCAACATGGAATGAGCACCTGTGGTGTGTTGGGCCAGGCACCAGGCTTGTCATGCACTTATTATCTGACTCTATTCTTTCTGCAGTCCTGTCACACAGGATTGACTGATTGATTGATTGATTGAGATGGAGTCTCGCGCTGTCACCCAGGCTGGAGTGCAATGGCGCAATCTCGGCTCACTGCAACCTCTGCCTCCCAGGTTCAAGCGATTCTCCTGCCTCAGCCTCTGAAGTAGCTGGAATTACAGGCACGTGCCACCACACCCGGCTAATTTTCATATTTTTAGTAGAGACAGGGTTTCCCCATGTTGGCCAGGCTGATCTTGAACTCCTGACCTCAAGTGATCCGCCCACCTCGGTCTCCCAAAGTGCTGGGATTACAGGCATGAGCCACTGTGCCCAGACTATTTTCATTTTAGAGAAGGGGAAACTGAGGCTGAGAGAGGGGAGAGTGCTTCCTCAGGATCTAAGACCCCTTGCAAGGGGCAGGTTGGTCTGATTCCCAGGTCCGAATGAAACAGAGCTGCATCCCCGGCCACCCTTTGGTCTGGTCTGGTCTCCCTCCTCCTCTACCTGAAGCTCCCTCACCGCTGCCCCACCTGGCTCATGTCGGGAGCTGGAACAACTTCTGAAGTCAGCATTATATGCCCCTCTTACAGATGAAGAAACAGGGGCTCAGGAAGAAGTGGCAGGGTGGCTTCCCGGTGAGATGGACTGGGGATGGGGGTGTGGATAAAACCAGGAGACCCCACACCCCACCTGAGCCCAAAGCGCAGCTCCCTCCCTAACAGCTGGGGACAGGTCAGTGCCACTCAGTTCTAGCTAAGGTTCCATTCCCACAACCGTGGGCACCTTGTGGAGGACATGGTAGCCCTTAGCCCAGCAGACGCCCAGGCAGCCTGGCTGCACAGTTGCCATGGAAACACCAGCGGGTTCTTTGACGGCAGGAGAGCAATCAGCCCTTCTCACCTGGCCAGTGCAAGGCGCAGGCTGAGGCACAGGTTGGGGCTGTGCCAGGGCCCCCCACATGTGTCACACTCCAGGGCCCCAGGGTTGTGACCAAAATGGTAGTGCCACTGCTGGCATAGGGGACGGGGACACCAGTGTGGTGGCACTGTTTGGCCCTGAGGGGTTGGAAGTTGACCTCACCACCTAACTGGGGAAAAGGACAAGAAAACCCAGCGACGGAGAGGAGAGGCACAGGAAAGGCGGCAGAGAAGGGCCTCTTGTCGGGAAGGACAAGAGGTTCCGATCCAGCACTCTGCTGAGAGAAAGAAACGGGGAGGCCGAGAAGGGAAGTGGGCACGGCCGCCGGATGAGGACGCACGTGGATCCGCCCTCTGCTGGAATTTGTGCGTGTTTGGTGAAAACCCCTCACTGGGGCCTTCGAGGGAGGGCAGGTCCCGGGGCTCAGGGGTTGGGGCCATTTCCAAAAACAAGGCTGCTTCCACTTTCCCAAAGCACCCACATGGCAGAGGAGAGTCAACCCGTGCCCTGGCAGGTTTGAGGGCAACAGCTAAAACCTCTGAAAAAAGCTTAAGCCTCATTTTCTTTTGAATCTCAAAAATTCATGCCAATTCCGCATTCTACTCCAAAATAGCACCTTTTTATTTTATGATACAAGTACCCTACACAGGGCACTTGTTCCCCAGGGCAATCTCACACACTGGTATGAGAAGCTCAAATATAGAAATTAAGCATGAAACCTCAAGAGTGGATAAGCTGACCTTGAGGGCGTGGGTGGAGAAAGACCCTAGCCTCCTAGAACAACACAGCTGGAGTGGGGGGAGGGAGGAGGGTTATGGATCAAAATACACATAGGCCCGACCGCTCACATTCATTTACTCATTCACTTTCCTCTTATCCTCTTTAAAATCGTGTGCCTACTATGTGTTAGCACCGTTCTCGATGGATAGAGCAGGAAACAAAACAGACAAAATCCTTGCCTTTGGGCCAAGTGCAATGGTTCATGCCTGTGAACCCAGCACTTTGGGGAAGGCTGAGATGGGAGGATCACCTGAGCCTGGGAGTTCGAGACTGCAAAGAGCTGTGATGGCGCCACCGCACTCCAGCTTGGGTGACACCCCGTCCCAAAAAACTAAAAATAAAATAAAATAAACCTTGCCTTCGTGAAACTTATATGCTAGTAGGAGACAGAATAAATAAGACAAATCAAATATGCAGCATGTTAGACTGTGGGAGGGGCTAAGGGGAGCAATGAGGTACTGAGGGGAAACAGAAAATGGGAGATGCGGGCAATTTCCTTTTTTTTTTTTTTTTTTGAGACATAGTCTCACTCTATTGCCCAGGCTGGAGTGCAATGGCACAATCTCGGCTCACTGCAACCTCCACCTCCCGGGTTTCACGCTATTCTCCTGCCTCAGCCTCTTTGAGTAGCTGGGATTACAGGCATGCGCCACCATGGCCGGCTAATTTTTTTGTATTTTTAGTAGAGATGGGTTTTTGCCATGTTGGTCAGGCTGATCTCAAACTCCTGACCTCAAGTAATCCACCCGCCTTGGCCTCCCAAAGTGCTGCGATGGCAAGCATGAGCCACTTCGACCGGCCTGTTTTGTTTTTAAAGAGACAAGGTCTCGCTCTGCTGCCCAAGCTGGAGCACAGCCTTGACCATAGCCCATGTAGCCTCGACCTCCCGGGCTCAAGCGATCCTCTTGCCTCAGCCTGCCAAGTAGCTGGGACTACAGATGTGCACCGCCACACCCGGACTCATATAGCTTCTTAACTGGGTGGGCAGAGGAAGCAGGGGGCAGAGGCCCATCCCCAGGGAGAAACCATCCATCAGTGGGGGACTGACAGGGACGCTCCACCCACTCAGCCCAGTGTGCTTCTGTCCAGGGTGACTCCAATGGCTGCCACAGTCAATGGTTTACTGACTTCAGGTCTGACTACCTTCTCCAGAGTTGCCCTAGAATCCCTTTGCCTGCAGCTGGAGTGCCCCTCAGAGCTGAGGAACAAGTTTGGAGAGGACCAGGAGGGGCTCTCCCCACCCCCACCCATTTCCCACATGAAGATAAATATTTCAGGGTTGAAAAAATGACTCATTCTCCCCAGAGAGGGCTGGAGCTGAGCTGAGTCAGGCAGAAGGAGCCCGCGGGTCACTTAATCGGCCCCCCTGCTCTGGCGGAGATGGCTCTGGGCCCCAGGAAGCCAGGGACAAATGGAGGCAGAGGTGGCAGAGATAAGCAGCTAGGAGTGTGCCAGCCTCTCCTTCCCCAACCGAGTGTGTCATTGGGTGTCACCCAGCACTGCTCAAGTTGAACCTGATGCAGAAGAAAAATTCCTCTGGACTTTCCTGAACGAGCTTTCTGGCTGACTCACCGCCACCTGGAGACTGCAAGAAAAGTCACAAATCACGAAAGGAGAAAAACAGTTCTCGTTAAGCCATGTCTTCAATGGAGTTATCAGAGGTCGCCAGGAGAAAAGCACACATGTTTTGTTCTGGGTTTCCTTATCTAAAGAAACACGTTACACAATAGAGGGGGGTTGAAACTGGTTGCAAAACTGCAAAATCCAATTTTGTGTACTGGATTCAATTTCTTCAATAGCTGATGCTAAACACTGAGAGGTGTGGCCCTCGTGACCAGATGAACCATAAACTGGCTCCAGGACCACCAACCTGGCACCTGATGGCTTGTTTCTGCTCCCTACTCTTTCCCTCCATGCATCTTTCTCTGAGCTTCTGCTCAAGGCAGGTGCCAGGACAAGCCACAGTCTCTGCCCTCGAGGGGTTCCCCTTCAGCGGTGAGAAGTAATGTCACAATTAAAGGGCAAGAGGGGCCAGAGAACAGAAGTGCCAGTTCCTCATCCAGATGGAAATTTGCTTCCAACTGCCTGTCACCACCCCAGAAAAGGCACTGCCTGCTCCCCTGCAGGCTTCTCATCCTCTTTTACCGGCCTCCTCTCTCCTCGCTGTGCCCAGTCTTTTTCGGCCACAAGCAAAACACTCTTAGCCTTGAAGTCAGATGCTCTACAGAAGCCTGCAAAAACAGACTCAGGAGTTATGTGGCCTTGACCAAGTCACCTCACCTACCTCACCAAGCCTCAGTCTCCTCATCTGTTAAATGGGGACACAATAGGACCCACTTCCTTGGAGTTGACTGAGGTATGAATTGAGTCGATGCATTCATTGCTCAGCACACGGCTTAGCTGAAAGTTAATGCTCAATAAACTGTGGTTCCCACCTCCTGCGCCACAGAGCAGACATGAGACAGGTACGAGAAGCAACCAGAACGGGCGGCAGCAGAGCATCACCACACAGGGGGTCCTGCCTACTGTCCCGATGCCACCCAGAGGCTCAAGGAGCGCCCCGGCTGCTCTCTGAAACTGCCGGTGGCACTTTCTTTTTTTTTTTTGAGACGGAGTCTCGCTCTGCCGCCCAGGCTGGAGTGCAGTGGCCGGATCTCAGCTCACTGCAAGCTCCGCCTCCTGGGTTTACGCCATTCTCCTGCCTCAGCCTCCCAAGTAGCTGGGACTACAGGCGCCCGCCACGTCGCCTGGCTAGTTTTTTCTATTTTTTAGTAGAGACAGGGTTTCACCGGGTTAGCCAGAATGGTCTTGATCTCCTGACCTCGTGATCCGCCCGTCTCGGCCTCCCAAAGTGCTGGGATTACAGGCTTGAGCCACCGCGCCCGGCCTCGGTGGCACTTTCAACAGCCACCTCGTTTCCAAACTTGCTGCCAGTTTCCCCTAGTGCAGTGATTTTCACAACGGAGCTCCCGGCTGTGGGAAGGGGGCTTTCTTTGACTTGTCCTAAAATGGCCTCACCTGGACCCAGTGGGGTGTGGGGACCAGGGGGCTGGGCCTGGACCTATAAGTATGTTTCCTGCCTCCTCTCAGCCCCCATCCTTCTGCCGCCCCACGTTCTCAGCCAACAATAGCTGCTTCCCAGGCTCAGCTGCCACACAGCACGAGCTCCTTGAGCAAAAAATACCCACGCGGGGGAGGGTGGGGAGGTACAGGAGGGGCCACAAAGGGGGAGGGCTGGGAGAAGGGGTGGCAGGATCAAGCTTGTCTCTTGAGTGCCTACTGTGTGTCAAGCTGAGAAGGGTGAAGACCCTGGGGGTTAGAGAAACCTGGGAGACCGTGGGGTGTGTGTGTTGGGGGTGCTGGTCTCTAACACGGCAGAGCCTCCAGTCTCCAGAGAGGGATCAGACCCAGGTCCAGGGTCTAGGGGTGAAGAAGGGGTCCAGGGAGAAGAAGGTGCCTAAGCAGGGAGCAGGTCTTAGAACCTAGTGAGAAAAACCGGGGGCCTGAACCCCAAAGAGAGATTCAAATCTTAAGGAAAATAGGGGCTCAGGTACGGGGAGATGAGGTTCATAATGGGGGGTTATGACTATTTCAGGTTTCAGGAGGGGGATGGTTTGGAGCAGGGTAGGGAGGTGGAGCGAGGCCTGCAGAGCTAAGAATCCATTTAACTGAGCAGCATCTCAGAGGTCTTAGGTGCCAACTGGGGTGACATCGTGGAAGAAAACAGAAATCCTAAGATAGCAGTCAGTGGCCTGCAGTTACGGAGCCTGGATGGGGGAGCAGCTCTCCACTGCTGGGGAGACCCCACCAGGCACAGAGAGGGTCTCCCCAGGCTTTGGCCCCTGCATCTCCTTTCTCTTCATGGCAGGGGCATTAGCTCGGGTCCCTGGAAACAGCCCCGCTCCCCAGCAAGGGGCTGTGTTTGCACAGTGGCTCTGGCCCTAAACCCCACCTCTGTGGACTCCATCAAAGCCTGGGGAGGGCAGGGTCCTGAGGGGCCCTGGTCTCGCTGGGGTCGCATAGGTCACACGGAAAGAATTTGGAGGTCACAGCACTGCCCTCCCTGAAGACGCTTCAAAGCACCCCACTCCCTCGAAGCTGCCAGACTCTGCAGGGAGCGGGGGCATGGGGAGGGAGGGATGCAGCCGCAAGGAGGTTGGGAAGAGGGACTCTGCCAGAGCAGCCACCAGGAATCTGGGGCCTGGAGTTCAAGTTTGGTTGGAAGGCCCTGGGACAAGAGGCTCCAGCTTAGCGTCTGGCTCTAACGCTTGGACTGTGTGACTCTGGCGGCTCATGCAACCTTTTTGGGCTCTATGTTCTCATTGGTCAAAGTGATGGGCTGATTCCCTGCCCCACTCCAATCAATCACCAGGCACTGCCCACTCTACTCAGTTTCTCTGTCTGCCTCTCCCTCACCACTACCACCGACCTGGGCAAAGCCACCATCACCTTCTGATGCCACTCTTGCTCTCCCCGCTCAAGACAAATTGGATCCTCTTAGCTCCCTGCTGACACCCCTTCGAGAGCCGGGAGACCGCCACCCTACTCGTCACACATTTTTGCCTTTTCTTACTTTGAGGGCACAAATGGAATCCTTTGGTATAGAGGAAAGTAAAGCCTCACCTGGTCTGCACGGCCCTGCGGGACCCGCCCTGACCACCCTTCAGCTTCACCCTTCCTCTCTACTCCAGCTACCTCCCCAACCCTCCAGGCCTCAGACCAGTACCAGTCCATGGCCTGTTAGGAACCGGGCTGCACAGCAGGAGGTGAGCTGTTGGCGAACATTATCGCCTGAGCTCCGCCTTCAGTCAGATCAGCGGCAGCATTACATTCTCACAGGAGTGCAAACCCTATTGTGAACTGCACATGTAAGGGATCTAGGCTGTGCACTCCTAGGAGAATCTATGAGAATCTAACTAAGGTGATGAATCTAACTAACATGAACTGAAGTGGAAGCTTCATGTACCTCAGATCATCAGGCTTAGTTAGATTCTCATAAGGGAAACCATCCTTCCTACCCTTTCCATGGAAAAATTGTCTTCCACGAAGTCCAGTGCCAAAAAGGTGGCGGATTGCTGCTATATATCACTCACCCCAGGGCCTTTGCACATGCTGCTCTCACAGCCTAGAATCTTTTACTCTCCATTTCTTTGCCCAGTTAACACTTAACACATCTTTCAGATCTCTTCTCAAATCCTTCTTCCTCAGGGACATCTTCCCTGCTCCTGCTCTCTGCCGGGAATGGCTCCTCTGACATAAATTCCCATAGCAACCTGCTTATAATTAGAGATCTGTGCAATTGTCCAAGACCATGCCTGCTTGCTGACCATTCTAGACTTTGTGCCTGGCACACAGTGGGTGCTCAGTAAATGGTAGATATTGCCACCACCGATTATCTCACATTTACCTATGGAGGTGTTTGGCAGATGCCCCCAAGAATCTGTGGGCCGGGTGCAGTGGCTCAAGCCTGTAATCCCAGCACTTTGGGAGGCCGAAGTGGGTGGATCACCTGAGGTCAGGAGTTCGAGACCAGCCTGGCCAACATGGTGAAACCCTGTCTCTACTAAAAATACAAAAAATTAGCCAGGCTTGGTGGCGGGCGCCTGTGATCCCAGCTACTCAGGAGGCTGAGGCAGGAGAATGGCGTGTACCTGGGAGGCAGAGGTTGCAGTGAGCCGAGGTCACTCCACTGCACTCCAGCCTAGGCAACAAGAGTGAAACTCCATCTCAAACAAACAAACAAACAAACAAAAAAGAGTCTCTGTGTGGGAGTGTGCAAAAGCAACCACATGGGGTATCAGGAGGAACGCAGGTCTCGGCAGCTGAGGGGTCTGCTTTCCAATCCCAGCTCTGCCACCACAAGCTTTGGGCAAGGTGCCTCCTCTCTGAGCCTCAGTTTCCTTATCCAATTGATCTAAAGGTGGAATGGACATGCTGGCTGTTCATCATGACTGCTACGAATCTCTCTCTAGACTCCCACCTTCCTTTGTATCCATTCCCCCTACCAGGCGATGTTCTGATGGCTGAAGTGACCAAATAAAATGCCCAGGATAGTGTTGGACCCAGAGAAGACATGTAATAAATTAGGATTTCTAGCATATTCTATGGTCCACCAGCATCAGAATCAGAATCAGGCATTCTGCTGGAAATGTAGGTTCCTGGACCCTCCCCTCTATACTTACTGAGTTAGAATCTCTAGGATGAAGGCAATGAATCTTGTATTTGTAACCAACATTCCTGGTGATTCTCATGCACATTCCTGTTGAGAAGAACTGAAATCAATGCAACCTTATGCTTGCTACTGCTAACTTGCAATTCCTAGGTGTCCTGATTACCAGCACAGAGGTGAGACTCATCAGAAAGGGGCGTGGCCTTCATAACCTCGTATTCTTCCTGATGGCTTAAAAACACGAGTACAGGCCTCACAGTTAGATTGAGGTGCAAATTCCAGTCCCTCTACTTACTGGCTTAGCTGTGTGACCTTGGACACATGACTCAACCTCTGTGAGTCACCTTTCTCATGCTTAAAATGGCAGTAAATTACCTCTACCTGCCAGGGTTGTTACAATGATCTGAGGAGGTGCTTTATGCAAAGCAGTTCATGTGCTCAGGGCAAACAGTGGAAAAACAAAACAGGAAATGCTTCTGTGTCTGTCTGTGCCTCCCACCTGCCACAGGAGAACTGCGGGTAGAATCTGTGTACCCTTCTCAGGACACCACAAATCCCAGTCACTTAGAGAGACAGAGATTGCCTAGAAGGCTAGTCAACTCCCAACCACCCTTGCAGAAGCAGGAGAGAGTGGGAGTTTGTGAAGAGCAAACACAGGAATTGGATGGGAAAATGGCTGGGTGGTTGTCTAGGGCTCGTGTGGAGTGACCCAGGACCCAGAAAGGCTAGGCCTTGGAGGGCAGCAGGGCCAAGCATGCCACAGGCAAGAACACAGACTCTGGAGCCAGACTGTTTAGGTTTAACTTTGGCTCTGCTACTATTTATTATCCCTGCCTGGCTGGCAAACTCCTACTCATCCTTCAAGACCCAACTTAAACAACACCTCCCTGGGTCAAGTTGGTGATCTATTCCTTTGAGCCTTCAAAGGCTCCTGCCCATATACTCACCAAATACTTTTTTTTTTTTTTTTTTTTTGAGACAGAATCTCCCTGTCGCCCAGGCTGGCGTGCAGTGGCATGATCCGCTCACTGCAACCTCTGCCTCCCGGGTTCGAGTGATTCCTGAGTAGCTGGGACCACAGGCGCACGCCACCATGCCCAGCTAACTGTTTCATATTTTTAGTAGAGATGGAGTTTTGTCATGTTGGCCAGATTGGTCTCGAACTCCTGGTCTCAAGTGATCCACCCACCGCGGCCTCCCAAAGTTCTGGGATTACAGGTGTGAGCTACCGCCCCCGGCCAACCTCACCAAATACTATTCAGCAATTTACCTGCTAATTTGTCTATCTCTCCCACAGGCCCGGGAGCTCCTGGAAGGCACAGACGCTGCCATGCCTGGCACCGAAAATGTACTCAGCAAATGTTGCTTCAGTTTGAATTCCAACTTTTCCAGCCTTGTGAGTTTCCTTTCTCTCCCCATTAAATGCTTCCTATGCTAATCCTTTTTCCTCCTCCTGACTCAAGTCCTTTCTTTTCTGGGCCTTAAACTTCCACACCCCCTTCCTGGAAGGTCCCCTCACTCCTGAGCTGATGCTGAACGCAGGCTGTACAGGAAGGCCTAAGATTAATTTCTTCACTTTTGCTGGCTGCAAAGGACTCTCGTGGAAGGTGAGGCGCTCAGAGTCCATGAGATTGGCTAGTCACAAGGACCACAACCAGCTGGGTAAAAGTCAGTTATGGAGGAAGCACAAGTTGGATTCAGCCAGGCGTGGTGGTTCACACCTGTCATCTCAAACTTTGGGGGTCAGAGGCAGGATGATCGCTTGAGCCCGAAGTTTTGAGACCAGCCTAGGCAACATAGCGAGACCCTGTCTCTACAAAAAAATTAGGCCAGGCACGGTGGCTCACGCCTGTAATCCCAGCACTTTGGGAGGCCAAAGTGGGTGGATCGCCTGAAGTCAGGAGATCGAGACCATCCTGGCTAACATGGTGAAACCCCATCTCTACTAAAAATCCAAAAATTAGTCAAGCATGGTGGTGCAGCACCTATAGTCCCAGCTACTCAGGAGGCTGAGGCAGAGGAATCGCTTGAACCCAGGAGGTGAAGACTGCAGTGAGCTGAGATAGCGCCACTGCACTCCAGCCTGGCGACAGAGCAAGATTTTGTCTCAAAAAAAAAAAAAAATTAAAAACTTAGCCGGGTATGGTGGTGCACGCTTGTAGTCTCAGTTACTCAAAAGGCTGAAGTGGGAAGCTCGCTTCAGTCTGCAAGGTTGAGGTTGCAATGAGCCATGATGCACAACAATGCCATTGCATTCCAGCCTGGGTGACAGGCAGAATGAGACTTCGCTAAAAAAAAAAAAGAAAAAAAAAAAGCGTGGACTCTGTAGCCAAAACTGCCCAGGTTCCACTCTAGCTCTGCGAATTACTGACTGAGAGGAGAGATACATTACCTCTCTGTGCCTCAGTTTTCCCACCTACAAAACAGGAATAACAATAATAAGTACCTCATAAGGTTGATGTGAAGATTAAGTAAACTTATAAAATATTTAGCGCTATACCTGGCACATAGCAAACACTCAAGAAACGCTATTATTATTACTGCTAAGACTGGTAAACACCGCGGATAGGAAAGAATGGAGGATTACTGAATAAAGCCCTAATGCAGCCAGAAGTTACTATTATGTCACTCCCACAAGGAAACATCAAACATCACCAGTCCCAGGAGCCTCCTCAGAAGCAACCTGCCAGCCCTGGGCTCATCATTCTCTGATAGTATCAGGGCCATTTTGTCCCACCTTCCTCCATGGACTTGAGCTCACTAAGGGCAGCCTTACTGCACCCTCCCCCACCCCATCCTCAGCACCCAGTGGTGTGCAGCAGGGTTGTAGGAAATATCTGCCAGACAGACAAGCTTCCAACGTAGTCCAAGTCCCCTCCCCTTTCTGGAGAGGCCTGCTGCACTGCGAACGCAACTCTCCAATGCCATGGTGCAGACCTCTAGAGAGCCCGCATCCCTTCCAATCCCAACCCTGCCAGACCCTGGGAACGCAGAGACGAAAAGGCAGGGGCTCTGCTCCAGCAGAACCCTGTCTAGTCATAAACCAGGTGACATTTATTAGGCACTTACTGTATTGCAGGCACTGATCCTGGCACTTTACAAGAATCTCGTCGGTTATTTAAATAACTCTCTAAGCTTGGCACTATCCTTATTCCCATTTTACTTATGCAGAAATAGAGGCTAAGAATTAAGTACTTTGCCTGAGGCTGCTCCAGTAAATGGCAGAGCTGGGATTCAAACCCAGGCAGGCTGGGCCAGAGCTTGAACTCTTGATCTGTGTTAGTCCAGGGGGATGGGGGAAGAGGCAGGGAGAGAGACAGGAGAGAGAGGGGAGGGAAGGGGAGGGGAGGGAAGGGAAGGGGAGGAGATGGGAGAGGAGGGG
>NW_012114253.1:956718-969103 GCF_000951035.1 Colobus angolensis palliatus | reverse complement strand
GGAGGGGAGGGGAGGGGGAGAAAGATTTCAGTCCAAGGTGACCCTGAGAGAAGGTAGTCAGGCAAGGAGTTAGAGGGAAGGGGGCTGTGGGAACACAGGATGGGGGTGGGGTGGGCGGATGGTGAAGTAAGCTTCTAAGAACAGCTATGGAAAGAGAAACAGAATCGGGACATGTGTCAACACTGTTAAAATGTTAGTGCCATCCAGTTCTTGGAGTCTAGCACCAGATATGCACCATGCATGCTCTGAGTGCTGCTCCTCTCACTGAATATTTGCAATCATCCTGGGAGGGACTGTTATCCTCACTTCACAGACGGAAAATCCAAGGCTCAGAGAGGAAGACAACGCCTGCTAAAAGTCCTTTGCGACAATTCAGTTGCAGATCCAGGGTTCAAGCTTAAGTTGATCCCGTGGTCCTTGGTCTTAACCACTAGGTCACACTGAACAAACAGGTATTGGTGGTGCGTGGTAGGCATCTGATGCAGAAGGTGGGGAGCTGCCCAGTTTTTCACCTGGGACCTGCACTTAGTGCCTGTCTGTGCCTCCACCTCCCACACCCTAATTTGGGCTGAAGGCAGACAGAACAGCTCCAGCCCACCAGAGCTGTGCATGTGTGTGTATGTGTGTGTGTCACTCATGGCCTGGCTAAGGAGTCTCTCAAATATAATGGGGAAATAAAGCAAGTAGCAGAGAGATGGGCCAACCATGGCCCATTCTCATCTTCTATCCCTAACTGTGTTCATCAGAAAACAGCATATGTGAGGGCCAGCGCGTAGCCATTCTTTCTGGTGTTTTAGGAGGTTAGGATGACAGAGCCACAGGCCGGGCGCGGTGGCTCACGCCTGTAATCCCAACTTCTCTGGGAGGCCGAGGCAGGCAAATTACTTGAGGTCAGGAGTTTGAGACCAGCCTGGCCAACATGGTGAAACCCCGTCTCTACTAAAAAACACAAAAATTAGCCAGACATGGTGGCACCTGCCTGTAATCCCAACTACTTGGGAGGCTGAGGCAGGAGAACTGCTTGAACCCAGGAGGTGGAGGTTGTGGTGAGCTGAGATCGTGCCACTGCACTCCAACCTGGGCAATAGAGCGAGACTCCATCTCAAAAAAAAAAAAAAAAAAATGACAGAGCCACAAAGGTAGTAACAGCTCCCACCTCCCAAGAGTCAACTCTGTGCACCGTCCTATGAGCTTTACAACCTGTCATAAATTATCAACCACTTTTCACAACACCACTATGAGAATGGTGATACCATCATCCCATTTCATAGAGGGGAAAACCGAGGCTCAGAGATGGTCACTCACCAAAGGTCACCCAGCTGGGACTAAGTGACAGAGCTGGGACTACAACCCACATCTGTCTGGCTCCAAAACCTCCATGGTACCTAGAAAGAGTGCTGGATGAGGAGCCGGGAATCAGGGCCTAAGTCCTGCCTCTAACCTGCTGTATGGCCTCATGTAAGTCTCTTTCCCTGAGTCTTTGTCTGCCCTATGAGGAAGTCAGCCTAGATGACCTCCAAGTCCCACCTCCTGTGACTGTGAACTCTCACGCCCTCCTCTCTCTGGCTCACACCCACCACACCGGAAGCCCAACAGGATGCCGAGTAACCACCCACTGAACGCTCAGGGGTGAAGGAAGATGAAGTGCCGCTTTCTCATGGCCATCTTCCACCCCAGACCCGCCCAGGAAACAAGGAACCACAAAGCCACAGGATTCCCTCCAGCGTGGCCTTGTGAACAGCAGCCCTGGGGCAGAGGGGCTGGGCATCCCCTTGCGGCCATCTCTTCCTATGCCCTCACTTCTCGGCAGGGTGTGCGGCAGCGAGGGAGGCAGGCTCCAGCTCAATGCCCTCTGGCTCTGTTTCTCTGGGTCCCCAGGGACTGGGATGGTGGGAACTGGTCACTCTGGGAGAATCCCAAGCCCAGCCCGGAAGGCTGAGTTCAAGTGGAGGTTCAGACAGGTCTGTCCGGCTCCACGGGTAACTTTTGCCCACTGTGCTCTGCTGCCAGAGAGGTCTCGAAGCATCTGGGATCCCTGGCTACCTCTCTCCCATCCCTGAAGTAGCTGCCAAAATCCCAGATCCTGCAGAAACCTAAGCCTCCTATCCCTCAGGACAGGCCCACGCTCCTGCCTCCCTCCTGCCCCCTACAGTCCATGCTCTACACAGCAGCCAGGGTCTTTCCAAACAGAAACCAAACCCAGTTGCTCCTCAACGTGGGGTCCTCCAGTGGCTTCCCACCACTCTTAGAATGGAATGCTGACCCCTTCCCCACAGACAAGGCTATCCATGGCCTGCCCCCCTCCAGGCCCACCTCTTCCTAGCCTTCCCTCTGCTCTCCACTGCCTCTGCCCGGCCACACCAGTGTTCACCCCCTACATGTATGTGCCAAACTTGCTGGTCCGGCTGCTGGGAACTCTCAACTCTCCCGTCTTTGCCCGGCTGCCCCCTCCTCAACCTTCAGGTCCCAGCTCAGATGTCACCTCCTTTCCTGGTCACTCCTCTAGAGCAGCCCCCTCCCCTCACAGCCGCTCTCCACCACATCGCCATGTTTTCTCTCCTTTCTTCTCTCAGAGTGATCCTTCTGGTGGGCGGCTTTCCCTGTCTGGTCTCCAGCTTCCTCCCCTGGAGTGCAGCTCCTTAGGGGCAGGCATGTGAGTGCTCCATTCTCTTCTGTCCCAACGAGGCAGGGCCTCCTTTGGTCCTCAAAACCCTGAAGATGAGGACGCTGCAGCTCTGAGAGGTGGAGTGAGCTGCCCAAAGTCCCAGAGCCAGGGAGTAGCAGGATTCGGACCCAGGGCAACCTGATGCCAAGCCTCAGTGGGTGGGGCTCTCATGGCTGGGGGCCTACTCTGGAGGGCTCTCACCCGGGGGGACAGAGTCACAGTGAGGCTCTTAGGGTGGGTACCAAGAATGAAGGGCCCACCAGCTTCCCCAAATGGTCCTTCTGCAAGCTACAGGCCAGCGGGGGCTCCTGCCTGGGATGGGTGAGACCCTGGGGGTGAAGAGGCACCAAACACCAGGAGCAAAGGCCCCCAAATGAGGGAGACCACAGACACGGGGAGCAGGGGAAGCTTCGACCCACCCAGTGCTTGACGGAAGGGGAAAGTGAGGACTAGGGAGGGGAAAGGACTAGACTGAGGTCACACAGTCAATCAGTGGGTCTCCAGGGCGGGCGGCCCCTGAGGGACAGCAGGTGAAGCCCAAAGCCCAGGGTCTAGGCAGAGTGCCAGCCCAGAGCTGCCAGGCCCTGGGGGCAGGGGCAGGGCCACAGAGTGAATCTGGGGCATTAAGACAAAGAAAGGACTCAAATTTCTTCCTCCTTTCAAAAAACAATTACTGGGACAGGCAGTGGCTCATACCTGTAATCCCAGCACCACGGAAGGCTAAGGCGGGTGAATCACCTGAGCCCAGGAACTCAATACCAGCCTTGGCAACATAGTGAGACCTTGTCTCTACAAAAAAGGATATCAAAAAATTAGCTGGGTGTGGCGGTGCGCACCTGTGGTCCCAGCTACTCAGGAGGCTGAGGTGGAAAGATCACTTGAGCCCAGAAGTTCAAGGTTGCAGTGAGCTGTGTTCATGCCACTGTACTCCAGGCTGGGTGACAGAGTGAGAGACCCTGTCTCAAAAACAAAAAAACAAAAAACATTCTCTGAGGCCAGGGGCGGTGGCTCACACCTGCAATCTCAGCACTTTGGGAGGACCAGCTGGGCAGATTACCTGAGGTCAGGAGTTCGAGACCACCCTGGCCAACATGGTGAACCACTATCTCTACTAAAAACACAAAAGATTAGCCAGCTGTGGCCAGGCACGGTAGCTCACGCCTGTAGTAATCCCAGCACTTTGGGAGGCTGAGGTGGGCGGGTCACGAGGTCAGGGGATAGAGACCATCCTGGCTAACACGGTGAAACCCCGTATCAACTAAAAATACAAAAAATTAGCCGGGCGTGGTGGTGGGCGCCTGTAGTCCCAGCTACTCTGGAGGCTGAGGCAGCAGAATGGTGTGAACCCGGGAGGCGGAGCCTGAAGTGAGCCAAGATCGCTCCACTGCACTCCAGCCTGGGTGACAGAGTGAGACTCTGTCTCAAAAAAAAAAAAAAAAAATTGCCAGGTGTTGTGGCTGGCGCCTGTAATCCCGGCTACTTGGGAGGCTGAGGCAGGGGCAGGAGAATCGCTTGAACCCGGGAGGCGGAGATTGCAGTGAGCCGAGACTGCGCCATTGCACTCCAGCCTGGGCAACAAGAGTGAAACTCCATCTCAAAAAAACAACAACAAAAAAAGCAAGTTAAACACGTATTGCCCCTCTGACTCAGACGTTGCACTCCTAAGTATGTGCCCCAAAGAAATGAGTGCTCAGGTCTGCAAAGAGATACATACAAGAATGTCACAGGAGCCTCAGGCTGGAATCAATCCAAATGTCAGCTACGGACATTTACACGTACATCCACCCAATGTGGCACGACTCAGCCTAAAAAGGAGCAGATACTGCTACAGGCGACACAGACAAACCTCAAACATTCCGTGCTGTCCAAAGCTGAAGAAAACCAGGCACAGAAGAGCACACATGAATGAATCCACACAGAGAAAGCTCAAAACCAGGCCAAACTAGAGAGCCAGTGGCCACCTGCTGCAGGGGACTGATGGAGGAGGCACACGGGAACCGTGGGAATGGTTCACGCTTTGGTCCAGGTAGTGTGCAGGTGTGCGCATTTGTAAACCGTGAGCTGTACAAGATGTGTATACATTACTGAAGTAAATTATACTATACCACAATTTTTAGAAACACAATCTCTGCCCTCACGAGGTCCAGTCTGGCATCCAGCGTCATCATAACAGTCATGACAATAACAGCAGGTGACACTGACTGCATCTCCTGTATGTGCCAGCCCTCATCTGGCCTACTCTGAAACAGGGTCTGATTGAGCGCTTCTAACTACTGTGTAAAATACTGCCCCAGAAGCTCCATATTAGAGACAGGAAAATAAAGCTTGGCGAGGTGACACACACTGTCCAAGGTGACAATGCAAAAAGTGAGGATGCCATGTTTGAACCTAGGCCCATCAGTCTCCAAGGCCCGCTCCTGCTGCACGGGCAGTCCCCGCCTCCCTGCCCTCTCCTCCCCACACTGCCTGCTCAGATATGGCACCTGAAGGCGGCCAGTCCTCACCCCTCGCCCCTTGCCCCCTCCTCTCCAGTGCTGGAAGGAACAGCTCATGTGTGTAATGGACTCAGAGCTTCTGTGAAAGAACTGCTGAGGAAATGAGTCCCTTCCTTCCCCTTCCACCCCCTCTGCCCTCCCTCATCCCTTTCACAGTCACGTATCTCTGAGGACATTTCAGCCCTGGACCTCTGCCCAATAAGAAGGGACTCCAATGGCCAGGCAGCTGGGGGTATGTGTGGTGTTGACCAAGGAGCTTTCTCAACCCCTGGACACCCTAGCCCAGCCTGTGGCCCCTCAGAGGACCAGGAGGACATGAGGTTAGAGTCAACACCCTTGGTTCCAGTTTCCAAGTGACGCAACCCAGTGTCTGGATTCAGAGAATCATAAAATGTTTATCTGGAATCACAACCAACACCATGATCATTTAATCAAACCTTATCCTGTGCCAAGTGCTGCAAACATAGCTCACGAATCCTCACCAACAAACAAAATGGGTACTGACCGCTAGGCTCTCATTTTAGAGAGGAAGAAACTGGAGCTCAAAAGGGTTAGGTGCCTTGCCCCAGATTTCACGGTGAGGAAGTGGTGGTGCTGGGATTCAAACCCAGATTTGCACAACTTTGAGTCTATCCTCTGAACGAGAGTATTATACTTGTCATCCTGCATGTCATTACTGAAGACGGCCCTGGAGTCAGTCTGCTCCAGCCATGTCATTTCACAGATGGGAAGACTGAGGCCCAGGAAGGGAGACCGCAGTTCGGGAGCACAAGAAGGATTAGTGGCAGAGCCTGGGCTGGAAGCCACCCTGGCCTTGCTTTCAATGACCAGATCAGAGCCTGGGAGCAGGCCACGCGCAGTTGGATGGGCAGCTAGAGGGAGTAAGGCAGGGAGGTGGGAAGCTCTGGTTCCAGGCAGAGGTAAATACTGACAGGACTGTGTTTACACTGTGACCTAACTCCGCCTGGCTGCCACCCCAGGCCCACCCTCCTGCCTTCCCAGCCAAGGTGGGAGGAGGACGGGGAGAGAAGGTTTCTGGGCCAGGGGCTGCTCCTACTGCTTAGAGGGCTATGTGGTCAGAAAGGCTGGGACACCAGGTGTTGCAGGTCGGGGGTACTGGAGACCCAGGCCAGGAGACCAGGTGTTGCCAGACAGGGAGGGGCTGTTATCTGAGCTGGGGAGCTAGGGAGCTGGGGATCTGGGTGTTGGGGGCGGGGGGGGGGAAGCTGGGCTGGGAGTCACAAGGCCTGAGTTCAAGTTCTAGTTCTGCCACTAATTGGCAGTGGGAATCCAAGAACAGTCAGGGAATGGGGAAGAAAAGGTCTGTCAAATGCCGTGCAAAGGTGAACAATAAATAACCAGCATTTTAGCCTGGCCAGTGTCCAGCCCCAATTAGCTCTCAATGCCTTTGGCTACTGGCTTAACCGTCCTATGCCTGTCCCAGCGGGCTTTCCCAGGAAGGCCAAGTTTCTGCCAAATTGAGTGGTAGCTTGGGACTGTAGCCATAATCTAGAGGAATCGGGGAGCCACTGTCTTGCTCCCGTCCCTAATTCCCTAAGTGGCCTTTGAGCCTCAGCTTTTACAACTCTGAAATAAGGCTCGCTCTCCTCCCTGGGGTTGGTGTGAAGAGCAGAGATTCCATTTAAGTGCCAGGCACGTAGTAGATGCTCATTTTGTCTCTCAGTCTTCCCACTTGTAAAACAGGGGCCTTGAAGTAGGTGGTTCCTAATCCCCTTTTCATACAAGTGCTCTACGGTCTTTAGAAGGCCCAGAAGCCAGGCCCCCCTCCCTGATGTTAGGCTCCCACCAAGCTGATTTCCTGAATGTTCTCCAGAAACTTGCTCCCCTATTTACACCTTCCCCCAGGAAGTCTGAAGGGGCCCTGTTGGGAGGAGGGAGCCATTCCTAGGCTTGTCAGCCTACCAAGACAGGCCTGGGGCATCCCAGCCACCCTGCCCTCAGGGGCCCAAGGAAAGGGCAGGCCCCCAGCCCTGGACTCCCAGTGCCACCTTGACAGTGGGGTTCCGCTAGCACTGGTTGTTCATTAAACTGTGCCCCTCAGACTATTAACTCTTCAAGGACAGGTAAACCGCCCCTTCCCATTTTTATGTGTCCAAAGCTCGGTGTCTAAGAAACATTCCACCAAGTTTTGCAATCTCTTCTGGGAAGGCTTCCCTGATACACACCCATGGCCAGGATGACTCGGGAGCTGCATCCCCAGGTTGGCACGCAGCATTTTCTACCTCATTTCAGAGCGATTTGGGAACTTGTTCTTTCTCCTCTATTAAAGGCTCTGGAGACCAGGGCCCTTGGCTGATTATCTGCCTGGAAGGATGAGGGGAAAGGTCAATGAGTGTAGGAGAAGGGGCTGTGTGGGACCTCTGGGGCCACAGACTCCTTCTGTCTTCACTGCCTGCTCTGGGCAGCATGCCGGGAGTGTGGTTTGGGCTAGAGGAGGACTGGACAGTGCCCGCAGCACCACCTTTCCCCCAGGGTCACTCCAGTTGCCTCCTCACTGGTTTCCCAGCCTTCAGCCTCACCCCTTCTACTCACTTGCCACAAAAGCAGCCTGTGACCATCTCAGAATGCAAATCCGACCATGTCACTCCCCTGACTCTAAACTCCTCAGCAGGCCAGGTGGTAGCTGACACCTGTAATCCCAGCACTGTAGGAGGCTGAGGCGGCTGGATCACTTGAGGTTAGGAGTTCAAGACCAGCCTGGGTAACATGGTGAAACTCGGTGTCTACTAAAAAAATACCAAAGGTAGTCGGGCATGGTGGCGCGCCTATAATCCCGGCTACTTGGGAGACAGGAGAATCACTTGAACCGGGGAGGCAGAGGTTACAGTGAGCTGAGATCGCGCCACTGCACTCCAGCCTGGGTGACAGAGCAAGACTGTGTCTCAATAAATAAATAAATAAATAAACAAACAAACAAACAAACTCCTGAGTGGCTCCCCACTGCCCTGAGGATTGAGCCCCAGGTCCTTCATATTACCATCCCTGAGTGTACCCTCCGGGGCCACCTCCTAAGCATGGTCCTCTGCGCTCCAGATGAACCATCCCTGAAGGCACAGCGGTCTGTACTCTGGCGCATTCTGCTCCCTCCACCCCCCGCCCCCAAACACTCTTCCCAGTCCCACTCACTCTACGTTATGGCTTTAATGCCATGTGCTCAGGGAGCCTTTTCTGATCCTCAGGTCAGGTTCCCGGTCCACTCCCACAGCCCCCCACGTCTCCTTGGCAACAGTAATTGCACTTGTAATTTCCTGCTCTGCATCTGTCTGCCTGCCTGTCCATCAGACTGTGGGAGAGAAAGACCTATAGTCTCACTCACACTGACCACAGCCCCCATGCTTTGCGTTGTGCCGAGCAGACTTGTTTGGTGAGTGAATGAATGAAGGAATGAATGAAGCCCTTTGACTATGGCCGGGGGCTTACCCAGTCAATTGGAGAGAAAAAAATTGAGCAGAAGCACAAAAAATTGTAAACATTTGCTCATGGTTCCTCTCTCACCGTAGACGTGAAAGTGTGGACTTGGCCAAGCTGGCTTTCTGGGCTAATGCCCAGAACATTCTGCCAAGCCCACCCTGTAGCCCTCCCATGCCTCAAATCCTGTTCTTCCCTTGGCCTCCCCAACTCTGCAGGGAAAACAATGTATTTATTCTTTAACAAAAGGTTATAACATCCTTGTTTACCAAAAGAGTGTAGCAATGCAAGGAGGCCTCAGCAGCCCAGTTACCGGCAGGGGCACAGGCTGCCCAGGGTAAAGTACGCACGGTGCCCTGGGAGCCGCATCTGGAGTGGCTGAGAGGCACCAGAGCGATGTGGGGGCATGTGGTTAGTCTCCTAGCTTCAAACAGTAACACTTCTCCCTACCTTTTTTTTTTTTTTAAAGATAGGGTCTCACTATGTTGCCCCGGTTGATCTTGAACTCCCAGCCTCAAGTGATCCTCCCGCCTCGCCCCCGAAAAATGCGGGGATTACAAGCGTGAGCCACCACCCCCGGACTCCCGCACATTCTTAATAGTTCCCACAGTGTTTCCACATCCATTGGATCCTCAAGATATCTTGAGAAGTGGAGCAAATCTGCCCCACTTTGTAGGAAAGGGGGCACAGAGTGGGGGAATGGCTGACCCAAGGTCACACAGAAAGCTGGTAGTATATCAGGATTCAAACCTGAACCCTGGGTCCTGTTTTCAACTCAACTGCTGTATAGTAAAGAGCATTCCCAACCCGCAGCGGTAGCCTCAACTCAGCCCCAGCTTGGAATGTGAAGGAACATTCTCAAGGTGCCACAAATGCAGATGGGGGATGATGGGTTGGGCTTCCTTCTTGAAACTGTTTGCCAGGTTAACCCTCCAAAAGTCAAGGAGGTTTGTGCCTGCTCTGGTACTATCTTGCTCTGTGACCCTGGGCAACCTCCTTCACCTCTCTGTGCCTGCTGCAGGGTGGTTTGAGTACAACTGGAGGCAGGAGATATAAAAAGCCTCCTCAGAACCCTGGGCCCACGGCCTGCACTGGGAGTAAGCAGGGGACAGGGTCCATCCGAGGCCTTGGAGAACAGAGGCCTTTAAGATCAGCACTGACTCCCTGCCAAGGGGTCAGAGACGTGGGTGGGGAGCTGGGGACCATTGGGGAGATTCAGCCAGGACAACAGGAAACACATAACACAGACACAGACACACACACACACACAGATACACACAGAGACACACATACACACCCTGCAAACACGCCCTATTAGGAACCCAGGGACCAGGGACAACTTGGCCACACTGCAAAGAAAGGAGTGCTGGATTTGTTTAAAAGCTGCAGAGCAGGAGATCCAGGGAATAAACACTTGATCAGTCCCGAATCACCCCCGCCTCAGGAATGACAGCACAGGAACCAATGTTAGAGGAAATTAAAACGACAGGAGCCAGGGAGGCCTGACATCAGCCTCCATCCCATGCACGCACAGCCGGTTACCAATCCACCGTGGACTTCCTCAGCCTCGTACTCTCTGGCCCCAGCAACCTTTTTGCCCTCTTTCTCTTCTCTTTCCTGGTCCTTCCATAGCCAGGTGCCAGACCAGCCCCATTCTGGGCTTTCCAGGAGCCTGTCCTGTGCACTCACACCTCTGCTCCTCTGTCACACAGGTCCCCCTCCCGGGATATCCCTTCCAGTTCAGATGTCACCTGCTCCATGAAGCTTTCTCTCATCTCTCCAGCCTGGAGAGAGCCCCTGCCTGGCATACTTCTACCTCTCCAAGGGCGTGCCAAAGAGCCTGAGGACCAGTGCAGACATTTATGGCCTGGTGGAAGCTCCCTTAACACTGTTTATTCAGTCAATTCTTTCCTCCCTCACACGGGGTTTGGCTTAGAGTAAGTGTTCAACACATCCTGGCTGAATGACAGACGAAAGTATCACGGTCTCCTCCCTACAACATGATAAACTTTCATCCTTCTTCCAGACCAGCAAATAGGTGGCCTCGGTCCCTGTGCTGGAAAAGCCAGCACCTAGCCCTGGACAGATGGATGACGGGCCTTTGTTCTTGGATTCCAGAGACATCCCCCAGGCAAATCGGTTAGATGTTAGGTAGAACTTCCCAGTGTGGGTTCAAGGTTGGAAAAGAAAGGAAAACTAAGCAGTACTGAAGCAAAGCACTCTCACTTGGGTTTTCTCACCCTTCGGAAATAAGCGTTATCATCTCGTCTTGCAGATGAGGAAACTGAAACTCAAGGGTGATGCTTCAACTAGACCAAAGTCCCTGTGGGGAAGGGGAGGGGATGGGGCTCAAACACAAATTGGTTTGATGCCAAAGCCTGGGCTCTTCACATTGGGCTGGCGGGCTTCTTGGGTTGTAAGGATCTATAAAGTGTCACCAAAGCAGAGTGAGGGGACCTCTTTCTTTTTTTGGTGGTTTTTAAGGAAGAAAAAATTTTCTTTATGAGTAACTCAGGGTGGGCTTAAAGGCAGAGGGGATCATACAACCTCAAAGTCTCACAGCCCTTTAGTGCCCATACACTGAGACTTTAAATCCAGCGCTGGTCCACAGACAGTGCGCTCCCTGTCACGGAAACCGTCTAGGCGGGGCATTACAGCGGAGATTCCTAATGGAGGAGGCAGGTTGAGTCCCAGGTGGTCTCAAAGCACCTTCAGGTACAGAACTAAGCCATAATTCCACTGCTTCTGACTCTAGTGAGGCAACTGGTGGTGCCTAAGTGAGGAAGACCCTAGCTGGGTGAGAAGAGAGAGGCCTTGGAAGGGAGAGATAGGGGGATTGTAAGGGGACTCCAGCTCTGGGCCGAGCAGGGGTTGGGAACCACTGTGGGACTCTTCAGCTTTACAGGGGGTCCCGTCCTGCTCCCATCCAGGCGCCCTCGGGCTTGGCAGCATCATCACAGAGAAGAGGAGCTGGCTGGATCACAGGTACTGGCAGCCACCGTCCCAGACACATGCCCTCCTCTGCCCTATATGGTGACCTGGACCCCCTTCAGAGGGCACAGAACAGAACTAGGAGAGGGAATCAGAGTGGCTGGTCTATGGGGAAAGAAGCCAAAGAGAAGTAGATGGCTCCCTCCCTGTGACGGAGAGGCCAGCACCCTGCCCTGGACAAGTGGACAAAGGGACTTCGCTCTTGGGGTCCAGGGACAATGCCCCTCCCAACAGCCCCCCAGGGAGCCCAGCCTGGATCAAATGAATTTCTCTTCTGGGACTTCAGAGAGCCCCATGAAACGCCCCTCCCCAGTTCCCCTTCTCCCCGGTACCCCTGCCTATCGCAGTCAGCAAGTCCCTCCTCTGAAGACCCATCCACCGGGAGATGTTGGGGAGACCGGATCGCTGGGTGCAGGGCCCCCGATTTTCCCCTGGTCTCTGACAGCACCGACCTAGCTGTCCCGCCACCACCTACACCCCTTAGGCCACAGCTGGATCAGCAGTCCCAGAGGGCCGCAACGTAGCCCTCCGAATGCGCCGGGCGTGGCCACCCACGGTGCCCCAAGGCGAGCCTCAGACCGACGTCAGTGTCCCGGGACGCTCAGATCCAGCTGCATCCAGGCACCTCGGAATCGCCGCCATCCGCGAGCCCGACCCAGCCCGGCTGCCCTGGGTCTCCAAGCCAAGCCGAGTCCAGGGACTTCAGGACAACCCAAACCAGACCGCAGCAACCATCCCCAAAGCGAGTCGGGGACCCCGAGCCCCCCACATCCGGCCGGGACCAGAACCAAGCTGGGTGCGGCCG
>NW_012114253.1:950291-955703 GCF_000951035.1 Colobus angolensis palliatus | reverse complement strand
CTATATTTGGGGTTCGTTGCTGTGTGTGTGTCTGCTATATTTGAGGTTTGCTGCTGTGTGTGTGTGTCCGGTATATTTGGGGTTTGTTGCTGTGTGTGCGTGTGTGTGTGTTTGTGTGTGTAAGTGAGGAAGAGGGAGAAGAGGAGACAAAGTGAGGAAGGGGTGGATTCTGCGTGCCCATGTGTTTATATGTGAAGGAAAGCCCTGACTATATTTGGGATTTGTTGCTGTATGTGTGTGTGTGTCTTTCTGCTTTATTTGGGGTTGATTACTGTGTGTGTGTGTCCACTATATTTGAGGATGGTTGCTGTGTGTCTGTGTGTCGCTATATTTGGGGTTCGTTGCTGCGTGTGTCCGCTATATTTGGGGTTTGTTGCTCTATCTGTGTGTGTCCGCTATATTTGGGGTTCATTGCTGTGTGTGTCTGCTATATTTGGGGTTCATTGCTGTGTGTGTGTGTCCGCTATATTTGGGGTTCATTGCTGTGTGTGTCTGCTATATTTGAGGATTGTTGCTGTGTGTGTGTGTCTGCTATATTTGAGGTTGCTGTGTGTGTGTGTCTGCTATATTTGAGGATTGTTGCTGTGTGTGTGTGTCTGCTATATTTGGGGTTCATTGCTGTGTGTGTGTGTCTGCTATATTTGGGGTTTGTTGCTGTGTGTGTTTGTGTGTCCCCGTGATAGAGGGGTGAGGGAGGGAATGGTGGGAAAGCAGAGAGAAGGAGCCGTGGCTCTCCAGGCATATGAATTTGCAGGTCCAGGAGAGATACTGTCTCCATGTGTAGGTTTTGTGAGGGCAAGGGAAGGAGGAAGGAACAGAAGACAGCCTGCCTGTGTGTGTGTGTTATGTGGTCTGCATGTTTGGGTCCTGCTGTGCATGCATGTTAATGTGGTAGAAAGAAACGTGGTGTCCCTGTTGTAAACAAGCTGAGAAAAAATCCTGGGGTTTTGTGGTGTAGTTTGTGTGTGTCGTGTGTGCCCACACAAAAGAGGGACGCGGCTGTGATTTGGTACAACTTTGTGTGTAACCCAGTTTGCAAGAGACATCGAGATTAAAAACATTGTGTGTGTGGTGACACTGAGGTCTTTGTGTGTGACCGTTGTATAACTTTTGTGATCATCTATATTTGAGTTGGGCTGAGAAAGAAACTACTGGGTATAATGCATAATGAGTGCATATTTGGGACAAAGACCTCCTGGCAGCATTGGGATTTGGGCTTTGAAGGATGTCTAAGAGTTCGTTAGGGCAGAATGTTCATGAGGTCAGAGGGAAAGACCCGGGGAAGCCTATCTATCAGCCAGCGGGGTGAGGAGGCTGTAGTGATGGGTAAGGGGGGTGAATTTGGAAACAGATAACCTATTGCCAGCAGGGAAGAGGAGGAGCAGCTTACTGCAGCCCCTGCCCAGGTGCTGACCCAGAGTGGCCCTGGATGTGTCTAGGCACACAGAGTCAGTTCCAAAGCAGACCATCTCCTCCTGGGCAGCTTGTGTGGGATCCTGAAGGGCGGTGGGGGGGAGGGGGAAATAACTTTCTATGTTGCTCCCTCCTTCCAGCAGCATTCTGAATTCTTCAGTGTGGAGGACTCAGGGAAGTCGAAAAGCTCCTTGAGTGCAGCAGTTGGGAGCATGGTGAAGAGGGGAGGATCTGGCCATGTCCGAAAGGTGACCAGACCTGAAGGTCCAGAGCCTCCTCCATCATGGGGAACTTAAACCATCAGCTTCCCTGGCCTGATGTCCGATTCCTGACCATTCCTCGGATGGCTTCCTGAGAATCATAGCCTGATGCCTGCAGAGACATTGAAGATCCAGGGACACACACAAATGGAACCCAGCTATCCTGGCACTCCACTTGCCAACGATGTGATTATGGGGGATGCTCTTCTCTCTGAACTCCCGTTTTTGCCTCTGTAAAATGGGGTTCTTAGTTCTTGCCCACCTCACTGTACTGATGTGAAGATTTAAGGAGTTAATGTACCTTGTGGGCCTTTTGTAACTTACAAACTGCTAGAAAGCCTTTAAGCATTGCTCTATTTACATAAAGTTCAAAAGTAAGCAAAATTAAACCTGTGCTGTCAGAAGTTAGGTTTGTGTTATCTTTGGGGAGGGAATGACTGGAAAGGGGCACCAGGGAAGCTTCTGGGTGCTAGTAAGGGTTAGGTACGGAGGAGGGGGTAGTTCAGTTGTGAAAAATTGAGCAGTCTCCTTAGGATCTATGTGCTTTTCTGTCTCTCTTATTCTCCAACAAGAAGTTTCCAAAAGAAAAAAGGGCCAGGTGCAGCGGCTCATGCCTGTACTCCCAGCACTTTGAGAGGACAAGGCAGGCAGATCACCTGAAGTCAGAAGTTCAAGACCAGTGTGGCCAAGATGGCAAAACTCATCTCTACTAAAAATACAAATAAATTAACTGGGCATGGTGGTGGGTTCCTGTGATCCCAGCTACTCGGGAGGCTGAGGCAGGAGAATCACTTGGACTGAGGAGGTGGAGGTTGCAGTGAGCCGAGATCACACTGCTGCCCTCCAGCCTGGGCAACAGAGTGAGACTCCATTTCACACACACACACACAAAAAAGGCTGGGCTCAGTGGTGGATCACTTGAGATCAGGAGTTCGAGACCAGCCTGGCCAACATGGCAAAACTCCATCTCTACTAAAAATACACAAATTAGCTGGGTGGGGTGACGGGTGCCTATAATCCCAGCTACTCCAGAGGCTGAGGCAGGAGAATCACTTGAACCCGGGAGGTGGGAGTTGCAGTGAGCTGAGATCGAGCCACTGCACTCCAGCCTGGGCAACAGAGTGAGACTCTGTCTAAAACAAAAAAATCAGAAGGTCTGGTATAGGTATTATAACCACGTTTTAATCACTCATGAAATGAACATTCTGGAATGCTCTATCAGCCCAGGGCAGAGTACTGGGGACACTAGATTAAGTAAGGTGTGGTCCTGGCTCTATGAAAAAAGCAGAGGAGAAAGGTGGTGGCTTTCTTGCTTCCGAAAGGGGCACATTAAGGAATGGGGTAGGGCGGGCAGGGAGTGAGGGGCAGCATGTCCAAACCCACTCCAAAGCCACTCACCTGGCTTGACAGCAGAATCAGGACTAGAACCAAGGCCTCCCAAGGTGCTGGCTGACTCTTTTCCATTCTACCAGGCTGCTCCAGAAAACACAGCCCCTGGTCTTATGCTGCTCAAAGGAAGCAAGTGAGGTTTGCTACCAACTCTGACCCTTACCCCCAACTCCTCTGGGATCCTCAGAGATCACCTCATCCAAACAGCTTTCTGGGAACGGCCAGCCATAACACATGCTAAGCATTTATTATTATGCGCCAGACACTGTGGCAGGTGCTTTGCAGCATTATCTGAGTGATTCTGACAATTCTATATGGTAGATGCTATGATTCCCACATCACCTCCATATTGCAGGTGAGAAAATCAATGTTCAGAGAGGGAAAGTGATTTGCCCGAGGAGACACAGCAGTTTGAGGGGCTTTGCTCCTTTGCTGGCATGCAACTGCTTCTGTGCGCATTTGTGGGCTCGCCATGCCCTCTGACCGACACGGGTGGTTGTGTGACAGGAGAAGGTGTCGCTTGTTAGACTGCTGGAGACTGAATGAGATGTGGGGAGTTGCCTCTTTCAAATACTCAAGCCTTTGAGCACAGGGTCTGCCCCATCAGATCACCAGGGCTCAAATGCAGAAAACCAACCTGAACTGGCCAGAGCCAAAGAGAAGGAGCTTCTTTGCCTGTGTAACTACAAAGTACAGGGGCAGAGCTAGTCTTAGGCATGGCTCCAAGAGGAGTTCAGATGATGTCATTAGGATTCAGTCTCATTTACTCTATCTCTGAAGACCGCTTCCCTCCCTGCTGACCTCATCTGTTGGCCTCATGATGACAAGATGGCTGCCCGCAGCAGTGGCTCACATCCTACTCTCTTATCAACTCCCAACAGAAACAGGGACTCACTTTTTCCTACAGTTGTAATAACTGTAGGAAAACTGAGTCTCGTCAACTGTCACTGAGACGAGTGTCAATTCTTCTGCCAATCACTGTGGCCAAGGGTTCTTATTAGCCAGGAAGTGAGACCCTGGAGATACCTGGCATTGTAATTTAGGTGTGGGTTTCCAGCCATGCAGCCTCAGGACTCACCAGGATCCAAAAGGAATCTCCCAGAATGTGTGGAGAGACACGAGTCACAGACATTCAATGTATGGCCACGGCTATCACTGGCATTATTCTTCCTCCGCTTTGCCTCTGTCATCATCTTGTACAGAATAGGTGTTTGGTAATGACTAATACACAGTAGGTGTCTAGAGAATCCCTTTTGTTTGGCTGACTTTTTGCTTTTAGAGTAATGCCACGTGCCAGGTCAGAGAGAGGCTGGACACACTGAGCGACCTACAGGCACGCAGACAGAATGAGACTCACTGTAAGAGCTTCTGAATTTTTAATGTTGTTTTGTCTTCCATAACTGAGCTGAAATACTGTCTAGGGCACCTGGGGAAATCACCAGACTCTCCAAGGAACAGTAACCAGCCTGTCTAAGAGGATACAGTCACGAAAACAGCAGAAGCAGCTCTGAAGAGGCTGGCAGGGGAGGGGACTCCGTGCTCAGGGGCAGGGTGCAGGCAGGCAGAGCTGGTCAGTCTCAATGAGGCTCTTCCTGACTCATCTAACCCTCCAGTGAGGTAGCCAGGACCCCTCCCCCTGCCCTGGGCCCCCGGTGAAAGACTGGAGATCAGGCTATCCCCCCGACCCCCCTTCTCGTGTCTCCCTGGGCCACCAATTACTCTGATTCAACTGGGCAGTTGAGTTTCTGTGAAGGACAGAGACCCACGAAATCCAGCAATCACTGCTAAGTATCGAGTCTGTGCCAGGCGCCATACTGCGAACTTCACATGATTTAAATACAAGAGTAATGGAATATACTTAGGATACTTAACTTTATCACTGCTTTTACCTTACTTATTCTTCTCTCTGCCCTGATTTCCTTAATTAATTTTGAAAAAAAGAAAAGAAAGAAAGAAACTCTATTTTTTCAAATTTCGAATGTAATACATGGTCACTCTAAAACAGACAATATGGTCCAGGTATCATGGCTCAGGCCTGTAATCCCAACACTTTGGGAGGCCAAAGCAGGAGAATTGCTTGAGGCCAGGCGTTCACCAGCCTGGGCAACGTAGTGAGACCTTGTCTCTACTAAATATAAATATATATATACATACACATATATATTTTTTGTTTGTTTTTGTTTTCAGATGGAGTTTCGCCTTGTTGCCCAGGCTGGAGTGCAATGGTGTGATCTCAGCTCACTGCAACCTCCGCCTCCTAGATTCAAGCAATTCTCGTGCCTCAGCCTCCCAAGTAGCTAGGATTACAGGTGCCCGCCACCATGCCCAGCTAATTTTTGTATTTTTAGTA
>NW_012114253.1:944425-949714 GCF_000951035.1 Colobus angolensis palliatus | reverse complement strand
TGAGGCAAAGAATCGTTTGAACCCAGGAGACAGAGGATGGTCTTGATCTCCTGACCTTGTGATCCGCCCGTCTCGGCCTCCCAAAGTGCTGGGATTACAGGCTTGAGCCACCACGCCCGGCCGCAAGATTCTGTCTCAAAAAAAAAAAGAAAAAAAAAATTAGTCGGGCATGGTAGCACAAGCCTGTATCCCAGCTACTGGGGAGGCTGATATGGGAGGATCACTTGAGCCCAGGAATTCAAGATTTCTGCACGACACCCTGTCTCAAAAAGAAAAAGAAAAAAGAGAAAAAAGTAAAATAGATAATGCAGAAATGAATACAATGGGAAGAAACAGTCCCTATAATCTCACTCCTCAGATATTAACCATTAGAAACTCCTTGATGTGATTCTGCGTTTAGCTGAATTGACAAATGTATGCCCATTTTGGGACAGGGAAAGCGTTATTAACGTTTTCAGAGCCTCCTTCCTCCCTGTCCTCTCTGAGGAAAGAAACTTGGTGTGTTAGGCAGCTGCAGCCCGGGCTTTATCCTACGGATCTGGGTAATGGGTGGAGGTGTGGGAGAAAGAAGCTACAAGAGGAAGGGCAGAGGTTGTGGGATGGGAAACATGGGGAGAGGCTGAAGTTTTGAGGGAGTGTTTGGAGGGTCCAGACGCAGATTTGGGGGCTGCTGTGCTGTGAGATACTGAAAAAGAGTGAGGGGTCAGACAGTGAGAGAGAGAGAAAGCAGCAGGGAGGAAATTGGAGGAAGTTTTATTGAGATTATGGATGATATCTGCTTTAACATTCTCAAAAGAATTGGATAAATATTTAAATTGCTTTGCAGTTGTTTTTTGTTTGTTTGTTTTTTTCAGAGGAGGAAACAGTGTTTCTAATTCAACAGGGGGCTGAGACTGGCTTTGGGTGGATTAGCTTTACCCAGATTACTTTTTTATAAACAGAAAGCTCAATTACCTTACATCATAAAAATAAAAACTGCTAAAATATCTTGTCTAGGTAATGTATGCCAGTCACTGTGCTAAGTACTCCTCTGTATTCATTTATTTAATTCTACAATAGCCCAATGGGGGTGGGTACTACTATTATCCCATTTTACAGACAAGGAAACTGAGGCTTAGAGAGATGAAGCAACTTGCCCAAGATCACACAGCCTCCAAGTGGGAGAGCTGGGATGAGACAATTTGTGTATTATCTTAACTTTCTGGTAAACGCAGTTGTTTTGTTTAAATTGATTAATTTTGCTGTAAGAACCTTAAGGAAGATTCTTATTGAGACAGAGTCTCACTCCATCACCCAGGCAGGAGTGCAGTGATGTGATCTTGGCTCACTGCAACCTCCACCTCCCAGGTTCAAGCAATTCTCCTGCCTCAGCCTCCCAAGTAGCTGTGATTATAGGTGTGTGCCACACACCTGGCTAATTTTTTTGTACTTTTAGTAGAGACAGGGTTTCACGATGTTGGCCAGGCTGGTCTCAAACTCCTGACCTCAAGTGATCTGCCCAGCTCAGCCTCCCGAAGTGATGGGATTACAGGTGTGAGCCACCACACCCAGCCAGATTTTTTTTTTTTTAGTAATGGGGGTCTCACTATGTTGCCCAGGCTGATCTTAAACTCTGGGGCTCAAGGGATCCTCCTGCCTCAGCCTCCTGGGTAGCTGGGGCTCCAGGCATGCACCACCACTGCGTCTGGCTCTGTTTTATTTGTTTTCTTGTGAGTTGCTGCAAATGCCTTTCTGTTCATGATAGAGTAAGGATATATACATAAATAATAGTTAGGTGTGTCCCGTCACGAAGCCACCCCACAACTCCTTGCCGTTATCTGTGTTAAGAAGCTGAAGCCGGCCAGGCGCGGTGGCTCACACCTGTAATCCCAGCACTTTGGGAGGCTGAGGCGGGCGGATCACAACGTCAGGAGATCGAAGCCATCCTGGCTAACACGGTGAAACCCTGTCTGTACTAAAAATACAAAAAATTAGCCAGGCGTGGTGGCGGGCACCTGTAGTCCCAGCTACTTGGGAAGCTGAGGCAGGAGAATGGCGTGAACCCAGGAGGCAGAGCTTGCAGTGAGCCAAGATCGCACCACTGCACTCCAGCCTGGGTGACAGAGTAGACTCCATCTCAAAAAAAAAAAAAAGAAGCTGAAGCCAAGTGGGACATGGACACTAATCTAGAGAAGGCAGCTTTTAAGTTGTGGGATTTGAACTCAGCTGTTTTTTTGTTTTTGTTTTTGTTTTTCTGAAGAATCATACAGAAGTTGGAATTACTACGGTGAGGAGTAGGGTTGCATTTCAGTTACCCTAGTACAGATTCACAGACCCTGAAGGCTGGACCTGGACGAGATGTCCAAAGTTATCTGTTCCAGTCCCTGCTTTAGTTTATGACGCTCTACTGCAGTTTCTTCCACAGGTGTCACCTGGTCCGAGTATGAACACCTCCGCTGATGGGAGACTTGGCTTTGCAGAGAGCATAGAGGCAGGGGAACGTAACTGAGAAAGCAGGCCAGGGTGGAGCAGTGAAGGGGAGGGAATTCCTGAGACTTCACTGGGATGAGCACAGGGGGACTGCCAGAGGGGACAGGAATGCAGGCAGAGTTGAAAAACATTTCTTCAAATGCCTTCACTACAATATCAGTTCTTTTATGTACAGCCCTTCCAAGTTGAGGGAGTAAAAGTATGTTATTTCAAAGGAACAAGTTCCCCCGGAGCCAAACTACTATAACAAAGTATATTTCCCTTTTTGCCTTGGCTGCTAGGAAGCCCTTAGATAGGTTATATATTCAACCTCGGTAAAAAAACTCAGTCCAGGCACCTGATAGATTTATCTCTATGTTTTTCTAATGGCTTTCCATCTCTTTTTATTTGTTTATGTATTTGAGATGGAGTCACACTCCGTGGCTCAGGACAGAGTGCAGTAGTGTGATCTCGGCCCACTGTAACCTCTGCCTCCTGGGTTCAAGCAATTCTCCTGCCTCCGCCTCCTCAGTAACTGTGATTACAGTCGTAATTAGCTAAGCACCATCATGCTAACTTTTGTATTTTTAGTAGAGATGGGGTTTCGCCATGTTGGCCAGGCTGGTCTTGAACTCCTGACCTCAGGTTATCCACCCGCCTCAGCCTCCCTAAGTGCTAGAATTACAGGTGTGAACCACCACCCCCAGCCTCAATCTGTCTTTTTAGATTAATGTTTTATAATGTTTGCTTTAACACTAAACAACTATCTGAATGTAAGACCATCACCTCCTCTAAGAAGCCTTCCCTGTCTGTGCCCCCACAGCCCCCTGCATTACTACTAATGTAGCATCTCCCACTGTCTTGTTCAGTCTGTTTACTCTCTTTGTTTCCCCTACCTAGGCCCAATTCTGCAACTCCAGCTACAGAAACAGGGACCAGCACATAGCTGATGCTCCATAAATTATCAAACCCTACAGAAAGGCTCTTGTAGGCAATGAGGCCTGATTAATAAGCACCTCTTCTCTGCATACACTATCTCATGTGGCACTCACATGACCAGTATTTTAACAGATGAAGATCCTGAGGGTCAGAGGGGTGAAGTGATTTGCTCCGGTCACACAGCCTGTAAGTGTCAATGAAGGATGTGAACCCAACTCTGTCTGATTTTAAAGTTCCTGCTCTCCACCGTGGCTTTGTACGTCATCACTGTGGTTCTTTCATGTGGAGGGGAGACCCTGAGGACTCCAGCTGCAGCTGCCTATGGAGGGGGCGGGGCCTGGGAAAAGTCACTCAGGGTCCCTGGGCCTCTCAGACTTCTCCTTTTTTTTTTTAAGACAGAGTCTTGCTGTGTCGCCCAGGCTGGAGTGTGAGATCATGGCTCACTGCAGCCTCAACCTCTTGAGCTCAAGTGATCCTCCCACCTCAGCCTCCCAAGTAGCTAGGACTACAGGTGCACACCACCACACCTGGCTAATTTTTTGTATTTTTTTTTTTTTGTTGTTGTTGTTGAGATGGGTTTTTGCCACGTTGCCCAGGCTGGTATCCAACTCCTAGGCTTAAGCTGTCCAGCCACCTTGGCCTCCCAAAGTGCTGGGATTACAGGTGTGAGCCACCACACCTCAGCAGTCTCCTCCTTTGTAAAATGAAGGGGTTGGATCAGCAATTGTCAGCCCTAGGGGTCCATTTGCATCACCTGGGGAGCTCTTAAAAGAGACTGATTTCTGGATCCCACCTCAGGTCAATTAAGCCAAAATAGCTGAAGGCAGGTCCCAAAGTTCATGAAACTCTCATGTGATCTGGATGCTGGAGAGAGCTGAGGACATCAAACTCACCCCTCAGTGAGGCCCATTGCAGGAAGCCCCTTGACCTGGCATGATGGAAAGACCAGGGCTGTGGAGCCAAGTGGGCATGGGTTCTGATCCCACATCTGTTCTTTCGTACACATCAACATCCTCATTCTGCACAGGAGAGCAAGGCTGGTGAAGTCTGAGGTCTTGTAGCGAAGAAGTGACATTGTGGAGGTTTCAATCCTGCTCTGCGCTCTGGAACTGCAGGATATTGAGGAGGGTCTTAGACAAGGAAAGGAGGTGTGGGTGGGCAGGTTCACTTGGAGCCTGTGCCTGTACTGGCAGACCTGAGGCCTGGGTGGGGCCCGTCTGGGGGATCCCAAAGCCATCCCTGCCCGTGACTCACACTGTTTTCGTAGCAGGTGTTGGGGCAGCATGAAGTCATGCCCACACTTCCCACACCTCTCACACCTCTGTTGCCTCCTAGCCTAGCACGTGCCCAGACACCTCCACCACCCATGCTGCCCCAAGCCCTGGGCAGTGACAGGCCAGTGTGGACAAGCCAGCCAGCCTGTGTGTGATTGGGGTGTTGGCATTGGCTGCAAGAACACACTGACAGGAAGGCTGGTGCCAACTCAAGGCACAAGCAGAACTTTTTCCAAACACCACCCCATTGCTCCTGTGCCCGGTGGTCTCGGGCAAGCCCCTACACCGCTTTGACAGTCTACAACATGTGTGTAAAAGCATGGCTCATGGGGTTCCCATGAGCTCCAGAACACCGAGCTCTTAACCCCCACAGAGTCAGACCAGGCTGCCCCTCACCGGGACTGACTCCCCCATCTTTCTTCCTTTTAGGTCTCAGTCCAAATGTCACTGTCCACTTTTCTGGAGAGTGACCCCTCTTTCTTGTCAACCGTCTCTAAGAGAACTCTCCTTTCCTTCTCCCTCACTGCACCCACCTCATTTCCTTCATTGTACTTATCAGAATTTCTTTTCTCTTTCTTTCTTTTCTTTTTTTTTTTTTTTTTTTTTTGAGACAGAGTCTTGCTCTTGT
>NW_012114253.1:934394-944075 GCF_000951035.1 Colobus angolensis palliatus | reverse complement strand
TATTTTTAGTAGAGACGGGGTTTCACCATGTTGGCCAGGCTGCTCTCGAACACCTGACTCCAGGTGATTCACCCACCTTGGCCTCCCAAAGTGCTGGGATTACAGGCGTGAGCCACTACACCCAGCCACTTATCAGAATTTCTAATTCTAAACATGGTTTCTTGGTGACTTATCTATTTTCTAGCTCTCCAATCAGATTACAAATCAAATGTAGGTACTGTCCTTTTGTCATGTTGTCATGTCTCTCTCTGAGAGACAAGGTCTCGCTCTGTCACCCAGGCTAGAATGCAGTGGTGCAATCACAGCTCACTGCAGCCTCGAACTTCTGGGCTCAAGCGATCCTCCTACCTCAGCCTCCTGAGTAACTGGCATCACCATGCCTGGCTATTTTTTTCCTTTTCTTTTCTTTTTTTTTTAGACAAGGTCTTGCTCTGTCATCTAGGATGGAATGCAGTGGCATAATTATAACTCAGCCTCGAGCTCCCAGGTCCTCACTGCAACCTCAACCTCCCAGGCTCAAGTGATCCTCCCACTTCAGCCTTTCACACAGTTGGGACTACAGGCACGTGCCACCATGCCCAGCTAATTTTTTTTTTTTCTATTTTTTGTAGAGATGGAGTCTCATTATATTGCCTAATCTGGTCTCGAACTCCTAGGCTCAAGTGATCCACCTGCCTTGGCCTCCAAAAGTGCTGGGATTACAGGCGTGAGCCACTGCACGCAGACCTGGCTAATTTTTTAATTTTTAGTAGAGATGAGGGCTCACTGTGCCGTTCAGACTTGTCTCTGTCTCCCAGCCTCAAGTGATCCTCCCTCCTTGGCCTCCCAAAGTGCTGGGATTATAGGCATGAGCCACTGCAACCGACTCATTGTGTCTCTTTATTGAGGTATAACCTACAAGCCATACCATTCATCCATTTTAATTGTATAGTTCAATGATTTTTAGTGAATTCAGAGTTGTGCCATCATCACCACAAGCCAGTTTTAGAACACTTGCATCACCCCCTAAAGATCCCACCCTAGCCACTTGCAGTTAATCCCTGCTTTTGTCTTCATCCCCAGGCAAACGCTGATCAGCTTTCTGTCTCTCTAGTTTTTCCTTTTCTAGAAATTTCACATAAATGGAGCCAGGCGTGGTGGCTCATTCCTGTAATCCCAGGACTTTGGGAGGCCAAGGCAGACAGAGCACCCAAGGTCAGGAGTTTGAGACCAGCCCGGCAACATAGTGGGATCCTGTTTCTATAAAAAATTAGCCAGGGCAGTAGTGCACGCCTGCAGTTCCAGCTACCTAGGAGGCTGAGGTGAGAGGATTGCTTGAGCCCAGGAGGCTGAGGCTGCAGTGAGCCATGTTTGTACCACTGCACTCCAGCCTGGGCAACAGAGCAAGACTCTGTCTCAAAAAATAAAATAAAATAAAATGAAGAGTTAGTAAAGGCTGCAGGAGTCCACAGCTCAGAATCTGCTGAGAACAGGAGAAGGCACAGGAGAGGGGAGAGTGTAAGGACAGGCAAGATTTCCAAAGGCAAATGCTTGTCAGGAGGTAAGTGGGCCACATTTTGGGGAAACAGGCCCTCCTACCCTACAGGTGGAAGGAAGAGTTGGTTCAAGAATTCTCAGGACAGTTGGTCTTAAAAACATATCCCTTTTCACCCAGAAGTTCTACTTACGAATTCCTTTAATTATGGAAATAATTAAAAGTATGCATAAAACTGTAACTACAAAAATTTTCCCTCGCAGAGTAGATTATGGTAGAAAAAAATAGAAACTCATTATGTCTATCATAACGTTGAGGAGATTTTGGCAATCTCTACAAGCCATTAAAATATATTGATGTCGAATATTTATTTAAGTGGAAAAATGTGCTGGGCTAGGTGGCACACACCTGTAATCCTAGCACTTTGGGAGGCCAAGGTGGGTGAATCACCAGAGGTCAGGAGTTCAAGACCAGCCTGGCCAACATGGGGAAACCCCGGCTCTACTAAAAATAGAAAAAAACAAATAGCTGAGCATTGCAATGGGTGCCTGTAATCCCAGCTGCTTGGGAGGCCGAGGCAGGAGAATCGCTTGAGTCCGAGAGGGGAGGTTGCAGTGAGCCGAGATCGCACCAGTGCACTCCAGCCCAGAAACAGAGTGGGACTCAGTCTCAAAAGAAAAGAAATGGAAAAATGCTCATGATTTGTGGTTGAATTAAACAAAAGGATAATTTTTATATTGCATGTGCCCTACAACTTAACAGTTCTATCTTAGGTCTTTATCTCAGAAAAAGTTGTGTTCTTGTGTTTAATACATATGAAGACTTGTAATCAGGTGCAGTGGCTGAGTTTGAGAGCAGCCTGGGCAACACAGTAAGACCCCCATCTCTACCCAAAGTAAATTAGTCAGATGTGATGGTGTGCACTTACAGTCCCAGCTACTCAGGAGGCTGAGACAGGAGGACCAGAGGTTGAAGCTGCAGTGGAGCCATATTCGTACCACTGCACTCCAGCCTGGGTGACAGAGGAAGACCCTGTCTCACACACACAAATAAAGACTTCTACCAGAATGTTGTGTAGCACAGTTTGCAAAAGCAAAAGGAATGAACTAGGATGAATGAATGAACACACATCAATGTGAACACACCTCTACAACATAATGTCAAACCCAAACACCAACTAGCAAAAGGATATGTGCGGAATAATGCCATGTATTTGAAGCGTAACCATATCAAGTGCATGAATAAGAATGATAAACCCCAAATTTTTGAGAGATTTACTCTGAGGAGGAGTACAGCAGAAGGATTGCAAAGGGGCACCCAGGGGCTTCAACTGTATCTGATAGTTTTTATTTAAAAAAAAAAAAAGGAAAAAAGAGCCAAAGCAAATATGCTAAAAATGTTAGGATTTGTCAAAACTTGGTTATGAGTATCAGTATACGTTATAGAAGTCTCTGGATTTTTGTTTGCTTACAATACTTCACCTGAAAAACAGCTTTCATTATATCTTGTTAATATAAATGAATGTATGGAAAAACTGTAATTTAAAGAGTGTATAGCAAGGCCAGGTACAGTGGCTCACACCTGTAATCCCAGCACTTTGGGAGGGCAAGGCGAGCGGATCACCTGAGGTCAGGAGTTCGAGATCAGCCTGGCCAACATGGTGAAACCCCATCTCTAGTAAAAATACAAAAATTAGCTGGGCATGGTGGTGTGCACCTGTAATCCCAGGTACTCAAGAGGCTGAGACAGGAGAATTGATTGAACCCGGGAGGCAGAGATTGCAGTGAGCTGAGATTGTACCGCTGTACTCCAGCTTGGGTGACAAGAGCAAAATTCTGTCTCAAAAAAAATAAATAAATAAAAATAAAGAATATGTAGCAAATAATCATGATCATTTCCATGTGATGAGATGACTGATTATTTTTTTCTATTTACTTTTGCACATCTATATTTTCTGATTTTCCTAGGATGAACATGTCTTACCTGTGCAATTTAAAACCTAAAACAAAAAAGCATATAGAAAAGCTGTAGAGGGGGTATTGCAGGCAAAGATGGCAGCAGAGGTCAAGGCCTGGCTGTGGAGAAGCTGCCAGAACATTGGATATCAGACAGGGTAAGGATGGGAAGAAAAATTGCTGGGAAGGGGAACTGGTGGCACAATGGCAGGCCTTGAGTGCCAGGCCAAGGAGCTGCAACTTGACCTTGAAGGCCATGGGGCCTCAAACTGGAGTCCATGGCCACTGGGGAGCCTCAAGCATACTCCCGGTACTCTGGCTCCCCCAAGATTTTCATAATTTGAGGCCTTTGTTTTAGTGATCATCTCTAAACAGTGAGTACAGGCCTATCCTGACTTGTCTGAATGATCCAGCCATAATCCGGAGCCACCAATGTAATTTCAGGGTCCGGATTGGTTTGTGCCTGGGGTCAGGTTGGTGCCAGCTGCCCCACTTTGATTGTCTTGGGCAGATGAGGAAAGAAAGGAGCAGGTCTCAGCTTGGCCGGTTTATTCTCCAGCCCCATGAGCTCAGCGCTTGGGCCTGGGAGAATTCCAAGGGCCTGAAAGATGTTCCAATCTTGAAAAAAGAATTGTAATGACTCTAAAGCAACAAAAGCAACCACCAAAATAACACATGGATGCACACACACACACACGCACACCCTGCATGTGAAATCATTTCGACTGTGAAAGTATAAAATTGAATCGAAATCATTTCAATTGCGAAAGCATAAAAATGAATATTTTCATGGCAAAAAATATTATATGTGGAATGTGGGTGTGTATTAATATGTTTGTAAGGGGAGAAGTAGAGTCTCCAAAAGTAGGGATGCTGGAGGACTATGAAGTTCCTTAAAGCACAGAGAGATGGATAGGATCCCGACAAAGAAGGCCAAATGTAGAACTGCTGTGCTCACCCCCTTAATGGTTCCCCTTCACCCAAACTGGAAAAGAACTGGGCAAATTGAATCAGCATACACAGCAGTGCAGGAGTGCCAAGGGAAAAACAAAGGCCAGGCAGCAAACAGCACGCTGGCACAGCCTGCAAAACACTCATCATTCAAAGGGTGTGATTTCGATTCTACAAAATGATGTCATCCAGCACATTCAGTGGATGTTGTTTATCTAAATTTGTGGTCGTATTTGTATTTAATCTGGTTTTATGGCAGTATACGGTCCTGAAGAGTTTGTACCTAGTTTTATGTTTTAAGGAATGGTATAATCAAAATAATTAGAATCAGCACTGTCTGGCCAGAAGAACAGAAGAACCTTCTTCCTTTTGGAGAGCCTGTTTGTAAATCATTCATTTGGGAAACACTGCTAGGGGCTCAGGTACTGCTGAGGGGCTGTGGGCGGGGTTGCAGGGATGGGACATGAACTTAACAGCATGTTCTGGATGACCAGTTGCCAAAGCAAGACTGGTGTGAGGCTTGAACTCCTGAGGACAGGGATGGGCATCTTATTTGGGCCCCCATAGTGCCAAGGGTAAGACCTCAGATGCCATAAGAACTTAACAAAGACTGGCCACCACAGTGGAATTTCCCATCAGAGCGTCCTGCTTCTCCAGGCTGCAGGCAGAGATGTATCTGTCCTGGTCCTGGTGAATCCAGTGGGTCGACTTGGCACATGGAGGCCTCCATGCATTTTTTTTTTTTTGGAGATGGAGTCTCACTCTGTCACCCAGGGTGGAGCGCAGTGGTGCTGTCTCGGCTCACTGCAACCTCCACCTCCCGGGTTCAGGTGATTCTTGTGCCTCCGCCTCCTGAGTAGCTGGGACTAAAAGTGTGCACCACCACAACTGGCTAATTTTTTTATTTTTTATTTTAGTAGAAATGGGGTTTCACCATGTTGTCCAGGCTGGTCTCCAACTGCAGAGCTCAGGCAATCCACCCAACTCAGCCTCCCAAAATGTTGGAATTACAGGCGTGAGCCACTGCACCCAGCCCTTCAATGTATATTTGCAAATAAGAGAGGCCAGGAGGAGGAAGATGCCTCTCTTTCCTTCATTTCTCTCATCCAATCCACCAGCATGTCTTTTTGCTGGATCTCCAAAGTGCACCCAGCCCCAACCCCTCCACCATGGCCTCTGGCATTCTCTCCTGGACCGTGTGGATGGCCTTACCAGTCTCCTGGCTCTGTCTCCTCCACACACAGCAAGAAGGAGATGTTTTCTTTTTCTTTTCTTTTTTTTTGAGACAGAGTCTCTCTCTGTCACCCAGGCTGGAGTGCAGTGGCTCGATCTCTACTCACTGCAAGCTCCGCCTCCCGGGGTTCACGCCATTCTCCTGCCTTAGCCTCCCATGTAGCTGGGACTACAGGCACCTGCCACCACGCCCGGCTAACTTTTGTATTTTTAGTAGAGACGGGGTTACACCGTGTTAGCCAGGATGGTCTCGATCTCCTGACCTCAAGTGATCTGCCCAGCTCAGCCTCCCGAAGTGATGGGATTACAGGTGTGAGCCACCACACCCAGCCAGATTTTTTTTTTTTTAGTAATGGGGGTCTCACTATGTTGCCCAGGCTGATCTTAAACTCTGGGGCTCAAGGGATCCTCCTGCCTCAGCCTCCTGGGTAGCTGGGGCTCCAGGCATGCACCACCACTGCGTCTGGCTCTGTTTTATTTGTTTTCTTGTGAGTTGCTGCAAATGCCTTTCTGTTCATGATAGAGTAAGGATATATACATAAATAATAGTTAGGTGTGTCCCGTCACGAAGCCACCCCACAACTCCTTGCCGTTATCTGTGTTAAGAAGCTGAAGCCGGCCAGGCGCGGTGGCTCACACCTGTAATCCCAGCACTTTGGGAGGCTGAGGCGGGCGGATCACAACGTCAGGAGATCGAAGCCATCCTGGCTAACACGGTGAAACCCTGTCTGTACTAAAAATACAAAAAATTAGCCAGGCGTGGTGGCGGGCACCTGTAGTCCCAGCTACTTGGGAAGCTGAGGCAGGAGAATGGCGTGAACCCAGGAGGCAGAGCTTGCAGTGAGCCAAGATCGCACCACTGCACTCCAGCCTGGGTGACAGAGTAGACTCCATCTCAAAAAAAAAAAAAAGAAGCTGAAGCCAAGTGGGACATGGACACTAATCTAGAGAAGGCAGCTTTTAAGTTGTGGGATTTGAACTCAGCTGTTTTTTTGTTTTTGTTTTTGTTTTTCTGAAGAATCATACAGAAGTTGGAATTACTACGGTGAGGAGTAGGGTTGCATTTCAGTTACCCTAGTACAGATTCACAGACCCTGAAGGCTGGACCTGGACGAGATGTCCAAAGTTATCTGTTCCAGTCCCTGCTTTAGTTTATGACGCTCTACTGCAGTTTCTTCCACAGGTGTCACCTGGTCCGAGTATGAACACCTCCGCTGATGGGAGACTTGGCTTTGCAGAGAGCATAGAGGCAGGGGAACGTAACTGAGAAAGCAGGCCAGGGTGGAGCAGTGAAGGGGAGGGAATTCCTGAGACTTCACTGGGATGAGCACAGGGGGACTGCCAGAGGGGACAGGAATGCAGGCAGAGTTGAAAAACATTTCTTCAAATGCCTTCACTACAATATCAGTTCTTTTATGTACAGCCCTTCCAAGTTGAGGGAGTAAAAGTATGTTATTTCAAAGGAACAAGTTCCCCCGGAGCCAAACTACTATAACAAAGTATATTTCCCTTTTTGCCTTGGCTGCTAGGAAGCCCTTAGATAGGTTATATATTCAACCTCGGTAAAAAAACTCAGTCCAGGCACCTGATAGATTTATCTCTATGTTTTTCTAATGGCTTTCCATCTCTTTTTATTTGTTTATGTATTTGAGATGGAGTCACACTCCGTGGCTCAGGACAGAGTGCAGTAGTGTGATCTCGGCCCACTGTAACCTCTGCCTCCTGGGTTCAAGCAATTCTCCTGCCTCCGCCTCCTCAGTAACTGTGATTACAGTCGTAATTAGCTAAGCACCATCATGCTAACTTTTGTATTTTTAGTAGAGATGGGGTTTCGCCATGTTGGCCAGGCTGGTCTTGAACTCCTGACCTCAGGTTATCCACCCGCCTCAGCCTCCCTAAGTGCTAGAATTACAGGTGTGAACCACCACCCCCAGCCTCAATCTGTCTTTTTAGATTAATGTTTTATAATGTTTGCTTTAACACTAAACAACTATCTGAATGTAAGACCATCACCTCCTCTAAGAAGCCTTCCCTGTCTGTGCCCCCACAGCCCCCTGCATTACTACTAATGTAGCATCTCCCACTGTCTTGTTCAGTCTGTTTACTCTCTTTGTTTCCCCTACCTAGGCCCAATTCTGCAACTCCAGCTACAGAAACAGGGACCAGCACATAGCTGATGCTCCATAAATTATCAAACCCTACAGAAAGGCTCTTGTAGGCAATGAGGCCTGATTAATAAGCACCTCTTCTCTGCATACACTATCTCATGTGGCACTCACATGACCAGTATTTTAACAGATGAAGATCCTGAGGGTCAGAGGGGTGAAGTGATTTGCTCCGGTCACACAGCCTGTAAGTGTCAATGAAGGATGTGAACCCAACTCTGTCTGATTTTAAAGTTCCTGCTCTCCACCGTGGCTTTGTACGTCATCACTGTGGTTCTTTCATGTGGAGGGGAGACCCTGAGGACTCCAGCTGCAGCTGCCTATGGAGGGGGCGGGGCCTGGGAAAAGTCACTCAGGGTCCCTGGGCCTCTCAGACTTCTCCTTTTTTTTTTTAAGACAGAGTCTTGCTGTGTCGCCCAGGCTGGAGTGTGAGATCATGGCTCACTGCAGCCTCAACCTCTTGAGCTCAAGTGATCCTCCCACCTCAGCCTCCCAAGTAGCTAGGACTACAGGTGCACACCACCACACCTGGCTAATTTTTTGTATTTTTTTTTTTTTGTTGTTGTTGTTGAGATGGGTTTTTGCCACGTTGCCCAGGCTGGTATCCAACTCCTAGGCTTAAGCTGTCCAGCCACCTTGGCCTCCCAAAGTGCTGGGATTACAGGTGTGAGCCACCACACCTCAGCAGTCTCCTCCTTTGTAAAATGAAGGGGTTGGATCAGCAATTGTCAGCCCTAGGGGTCCATTTGCATCACCTGGGGAGCTCTTAAAAGAGACTGATTTCTGGATCCCACCTCAGGTCAATTAAGCCAAAATAGCTGAAGGCAGGTCCCAAAGTTCATGAAACTCTCATGTGATCTGGATGCTGGAGAGAGCTGAGGACATCAAACTCACCCCTCAGTGAGGCCCATTGCAGGAAGCCCCTTGACCTGGCATGATGGAAAGACCAGGGCTGTGGAGCCAAGTGGGCATGGGTTCTGATCCCACATCTGTTCTTTCGTACACATCAACATCCTCATTCTGCACAGGAGAGCAAGGCTGGTGAAGTCTGAGGTCTTGTAGCGAAGAAGTGACATTGTGGAGGTTTCAATCCTGCTCTGCGCTCTGGAACTGCAGGATATTGAGGAGGGTCTTAGACAAGGAAAGGAGGTGTGGGTGGGCAGGTTCACTTGGAGCCTGTGCCTGTACTGGCAGACCTGAGGCCTGGGTGGGGCCCGTCTGGGGGATCCCAAAGCCATCCCTGCCCGTGACTCACACTGTTTTCGTAGCAGGTGTTGGGGCAGCATGAAGTCATGCCCACACTTCCCACACCTCTCACACCTCTGTTGCCTCCTAGCCTAGCACGTGCCCAGACACCTCCACCACCCATGCTGCCCCAAGCCCTGGGCAGTGACAGGCCAGTGTGGACAAGCCAGCCAGCCTGTGTGTGATTGGGGTGTTGGCATTGGCTGCAAGAACACACTGACAGGAAGGCTGGTGCCAACTCAAGGCACAAGCAGAACTTTTTCCAAACACCACCCCATTGCTCCTGTGCCCGGTGGTCTCGGGCAAGCCCCTACACCGCTTTGACAGTCTACAACATGTGTGTAAAAGCATGGCTCATGGGGTTCCCATGAGCTCCAGAACACCGAGCTCTTAACCCCCACAGAGTCAGACCAGGCTGCCCCTCACCGGGACTGACTCCCCCATCTTTCTTCCTTTTAGGTCTCAGTCCAAATGTCACTGTCCACTTTTCTGGAGAGTGACCCCTCTTTCTTGTCAACCGTCTCTAAGAGAACTCTCCTTTCCTTCTCCCTCACTGCACCCACCTCATTTCCTTCATTGTACTTATCAGAATTTCTTTTCTCTTTCTTTCTTTTCTTTTTTTTTTTTTTTTTTTTTTGAGACAGAGTCTTGCTCTTGT
>NW_012114253.1:932835-934344 GCF_000951035.1 Colobus angolensis palliatus | reverse complement strand
TAGCTGGGATTGCAGGAGCCCACCACCAGCCCGGCCTAATGTTTGTATTTTTAGTAGAGATGGGGTTTCAACATGTTGGCCAGCCTGGTCTCAAACTCCTGACCTCAAGTGATCCACCCGCCTCGGCCTCCCAGAGTGCTGGGATTACAGGCATGAGCCACCATGCCTGGCCTAAATTCAAATTATTTATGGTAGCTTTCAAAGGCCCATGAGATCTACCTCTACCCACCTCTGCCACTTCCTCTCCCCAACTCTGCTCTGTGTTCACGAAGCTCTAGCTACCTGGATGTTCCTGGAACACACGAGTCATCGGGTTTCAGGGCCGCTCCTCCTGCCTGGGATGCTCTTCCTCCATGGCTCAGCACGTGGCTCTTCCTGACCTGTGAGGTTTCATCGCAGATGTCACCTCCCTAGAGGGACCCTTTTGCCTGACCCCCTGCATGATACAGTCACCCCCACCCCCAATGCATTACACTGTTTCAAGTCTTCCTAGCTCTTACCACTTCCTGAACTTGTCATTGTATTTGTTACTCCTTTAATGTTTCAATCCATAGTAGATCTTGAGTCCCCATGAAGGCATAGGTCATCTCTGTCCTGGTCACAGCTAAATCTCCAGCACTAGAATGGAGCCTGGCACATAGTAGGTGCTCAGTAAAAGCTTGCTGAGTCAACAGTGGTCTACCACTTCACACCACTAGAATGGCTATAATCAAAAAGGTAAAGAGATGGAGCAACTAAAATGCTGGTGGTGATGAAAAATGAGGCAGACACTTTGAGTTTGTCAATTTCTCAAAAAGTTAAACAGAGTTACCATGTGACCTAGCAATTCCACTCCTAGGTATACAGCCAAGAGAAATGAAACTTTGTCCACACAAAACATGTTCATGAATGATCAAGCAGCACTATTCATAATAGCCAAAAAATAGAAATAACTCAAATATCTATCAGCTGACAAATATGTAAATGAAATGTTGTATATGGCATGCACAGTGGCTCATGCCTGTAATCCCAGCCACTTTGGGAGGCAGAAGCATGAGGATTGCTTGAACTCAGGATTTCAAGACCAACCTGAGCAACACGATGAAATCCTGTCTCTACAAAATATACAAAAATTAGCTGGGCATGATGGTGCACGCCTGTAGTCCCAACTACTCGGGAGGCTGAGGCACGGGAATTGCTTGAACCTGGGAGATGGAGGTTGCAATAAGCTTTGTTTGTGCCATTGCACTCTAGCCTGGGCAACAGAGAAAGACCCTGTCTCTAAATAAATAAATAAATATTGACTTGGGATGGTGACTTACAGCTGTAATCCCAGCAATTTAGGAGGTCTGAGGTGGGGGGATCACTTGCGTTTGGGAGTTTGAGACCAGCCTGCGCAACATAGAGAGACCCCGTCTCTACTTTTTTTGTTTGTTTGTTTTGCTTTTGAGATGGAGTCTCGCTCTGTCGCCCAGGCTGGAGTGCAGTGGTGTGATCTCAGCTCACTGCAAGCTCCGCCTCCCGGGTTCA
>NW_012114253.1:921756-929040 GCF_000951035.1 Colobus angolensis palliatus | reverse complement strand
TCTCCCCCCACCCCTACGCCCCCGCGGTGGGCTCCTGCGCGTCCGGAGCCTCTCAGACCAGCCGCTCTGCTGCTCGGCCGCACGCAGTCCCATCAACCACCCAGAGGCTAAGGAGTATGGGCGCATGGCACGTGCCATGGCGCATGGCACGGGACTGGCAGGCAGCTCTGGCCACGACCCAGTGCCGGATCCAGTAGGTGAAGCCAACTGGGCTTCACTAGACTCCTGAGTCTAGTGGGGACTTGGAGAACTTTTATGTCTAGCTAAGGGATTGTAAATACACCAATCAGCACTCTGTGTCTAGCTCAAGGTTTGTAAATACACCAATCAGCACTCTGTGTCTAGCTCAAGGTTTGTAAATACACCAATCAGTACTCTGTATCTAGCTAACCTAGTGGCAACTTCCAGAACTTCTATGTCTAGCTAGAGGATTGTAAATGCACCAATCAGCACTCTGTGTCTAGCCCAAGGATTGTAAATGTACCAATCAGCACTCTGTCAAAATGGACCAATCAGCAGGATGTGAGAAGGGTCAGATAAGGGAATAAAAGCAAGCTGCCTGAGCCAGCAGTGGCAACCCGCTGGGGTCCTCTTCCAAACCATGGAAGCTTTGTTATTTTGCTCTTTACAATAAGTCTTCCTGCTGCTCACTCTTTGGGTCTACCCTGCCTCTATGAGCTGTAACACTCACCGCAAAGGTCTGTAGCTTCATTCCCGAAGCCAGCGAGACCACAAACCCACCGAGAAAAACAAACAACTCCAGACGTGCTCCCTTTTAAGAGCTGTAACACTCACCGCGAGGGTCTGCAGCTTCACTCCTGAAGTCAGGGAGACCACAAACCCACCAGAAGGAAGAAACTGTGGACACATCTGAACATCTGAAGGAACAAACTCCGGACTACCATCTTTAAGAACTGTAACACTCACCGCAAGGGTCCGCGGCTGCATTCTTAAAGTCAGCGAGACCAAGAACCCACCAATTCTGGACACAATATCATCTTACTTTCAAAACTGGAAAAACAAAACATGAAAAGAAAATTAGGCTGGGGTGAGGTGGCTCATGCCTGTGATCCTAGGACTTTGGGAGGCCTAGGTGGGTTGCTGGAGCCAAGGAGTTCGAGACCAGCCTGAGCAACATGAAGAAACCCCTTCTCTACAAAAAATACAAAAATTAGCCAGGCATGGTGACGGGTGCTTGTAGTCCTACCTACTCAGGATGCTGAGGTGGGAGAATCACCTGAGCCCGGGAGGTCAAGGCTGCAGTGAGCCGTGATTATGCCACTGTACTCCGGTCTGGGTGACAGAGTGAGAACGCTGTCTCAATTGAAAAGAAAAGAAAAGAAAATTACAGGTTTTTTCACCTATAAATACAAAAAGAAAATAAAATTACAGGTTATTTTCACCTATAAACACAAGATGAAAATCTTAAAAAATTAGCTAACTGAATTCTGTGTTTATTTCTTTATGTATTTTTTATTTTATTTTTTGAGACAGGGTCTCACTCTGTCACCCAGGCTGAAGTGCAGTGGTACGATTGCAACTCACTGCAGCCTCAACCTCCCTGGGCTCAGGTGATCCTCCCACCTCAGCCTCCCAAGCAGCTGGGACTACAGGGGTGCGCCATCACACTCAGTTAATTTTTGTAATTTTTGTAGAGCTGGGGCTTTGCTATGTTCCCCAGGCTGGTCTCAAACTCCTGGACTCAAGCAATCTGTCCCCCATTTAGGCCTTGAAAGTTCTGGGTGGCATGAGCCACCTTGCCCAGTCTTATGTTTATTTTTTTTGGAATCACAACCAAAATAGGGTTTATTCCACATAAGAAAGGAGAATTAACCATCACAAAATATCTACATTGTATACATTAAGTTTTCCTTGTTAATTAATAGACAAGAGAAGAAAAACCATGTGATTATTTCACTGGAGGCACACAGGTACATAAAAGACTTTTGATAAATTCAGCAATAATTTTGATTTTTAAAAATTATTAGCAAACAAGGAATATAAAAGAACTTATAAAAGTGTATAAAAATTACATGCCAAAATTTAGCAAATATATCTTTTTTTTTTGGAAACAGGATCTTACTCTGTCACCCAGGTTGGAGCACAGTGGCATGAACACAGCTCACTGCAGCCTCCAACTCCTGGGCTCAAGCTGTCTTCCCACCTCAGCCTCCTAAGTAGCTGGGACTACAGGTGTGCACCACCACACCCAGCTGTTTTTAAAATTATTTTATGTAGAAAAGGGGTCTCACTATGTTGCCCAGGCTGGTCTCAAACTTCTGGCCTCAAGCAATCCTCCCCACTTGGCCTCCTGAAGTGTTGGGATTATAGGCATGAGCCACCACACCCAGCCCAAATACATACATACATATATATACACACACACACATATATATATATGTATTTTTTTTGAGATGAAGTCTCACTCTGTTGCTCAGGCTAGAGTGCAGTCATGTGATCTTGGCTCACTGCAACCTCCACCTCCCGCCTCCCAGGTTCAAGTAATTCTCCTGTCTCAGCCTCCCAAGTAGCTGGGACTATAGGCATCTGCCACCACGCTTGGCTAATTTTTGTATTTTTTTTAGTAGAGACGGGATTTTACCATATTGGTCAGGCTGGTCCCGAACTTCTGACCTCAGGTGATCTGCCTGCCTCAGCCTCCCAAATATATTCTTATAGGAGAAGCTTTAGGTACCTCCAATATCAGAAACAACTCAAGGATGCCTTAAATCACGGATACTGCGTGAACCCAGGAGGTGGAGCTTGCAGTGAGCCGAGATCACGCCACTGCACTCCAGTCTGGGAGACACTGCAAGACTCCATCTCAAAAAAAAAAAAAAAAAGTGTATTAAATGAAGGAGGAGAAGATAAAGTGAAAGGAAGGGAAAACAGTTGAGAAACTGCCCTAGGTCTGGACAGAGCTGATTCCCTAAGACACCCCCACTGGGGAGCCTGGGTCGCCCTTTAGTTCCCTCCCTTCCTTCCTTTCTTCCTCTCTCCTCCCCTCTCCCTTCCCAGGGTCTGTGATTCTGGTGGAAAGTCTGGTCCAAGCTGGGCTGGCAGGAGGAGCCACCTGCCACGGTGCATGGCTGTCCCCTGGTGGCGATCTAAAGTGAAGACTTGGGAACGTGGTCGAGGCCAGAGGCCTGGGAATGGTGATTATTAGAGAACTAGGCAAATCCTGGTGAATGGAGGGTGAGGGGGCAGAAGAAAGTTCCAGAAGCCAGGAGACAGGGGAATGCCAGGAATGGAGCCCTGCAACACTTTGCTAAGCTGCTGAGGTTGATACTGGGATTCTGATTATTACTGTGCTGGTCTCTGTGTCTGTTTCCTGTTTCCTCCTGCAGTGCTGTGGGCACTAGGGGGAAGGGGTGTGTCTGCTGCTGCACGCCGCCCCCCCAGCACCCAGCACAGTGCTTGGCACTTAGTAGGTGCTCACTAAAAATGTGTGGACTGCAGTTGGTTATAGTAGGAAGAACGAAGAGAAGCCTGGGCTTGAATCCAGTGTTCGTCCTGTCAATCCAGTGACTTAGGTAAGTTCTGTGACCTCGGTGAGCCTGAATTGGCTCACTTACCTGTGTTGTGGGGAGAATATCCCTTCCCTCTCAGAGTCGTGTACATTTAAATGATCATATTTGCATATAGCTTCAGGCTTATCCTAGGAGCTCCTGGCAGCCAGGAATGGTGAAGAGGCCCACAGGGGGGACCCAGCAGCTTCACTGACTTGCTGGGGGATGTCAGCCAAGTCCCTTTACATTCTAGGACTCCGTTATCTCCCTTTTAAAACAAGGAGAATAAGGCCAGGCATGGTGGCTCATGCCTGTAATCCCAGCACTTTGGGAGGCTGAGGCAGGTGGATCACCTGAGGTCAGGAGTTAGAGTCCAGTCTGGCCCACATCGTGAAACTGTGCCTCTACTAAAAATCCAAAAATTAGCCGGGTATGGTGGCGTGTGCGCCTGTAGTCCCAGCTACTTGGGAGCCTGAGGCAGGAGAATCACTTGAACCTGGGAGGTAGAGGTTGCAGTGAGCAGAGATCACACCACTGCACTCCAGCCTGGGTGACAGAGCAAGACTCATCTCCAAAAAAATACAAAATAAAAAAGAAATATGCATAAGAGTTTTGCATACTTTGCTGGCACTGTGAGGTCTCCTCTGAGAGTGGCGGAGGCCATACAGGCTGTATTTGCAGGAGGAGCGTTGAGGGTGTGGAGTGAATGGCGAATGTTTCATCCCAGGTTGCGGAAAGTGGGAGAGAAGGTTTAAGGAGGTGATGCATTTAAAGAGCCCAGTGCAGCTCTGACTCCTGAGGGAGAGCTGGGTTAATGTTGGCTGTTCTCATTCTTGTTACTAATTATATTGGGGCACTTTCGAAGGCCAAGGCGGGAGGATTGCGTGAACCCAGGAGCTCAAGACCAGCCTGGGCAACACAGTGAGACCCCCATCTCTACAGAAAATAAAAACAATTAGCCAGGCATGGTAGTGCATGCCTGAGGCTGAGGCAGGGGGGTCATTTGAGCCCAGGAGATTAAGGCTGCAGTGAGCTATGATTGCACCACTGTACTCCAGCCTGGGAGAGAAAGCAAGACCCTGTCCCTAAGGGGGGTTTAAAAAAAATATTGGGTTCAAACCCAGCTCTATCCCTTAAATGGCTATCTCAGGGTCTTAGTTTCCAATCTGTAAAATAGGGACAATAACAGAACCTACCTCAGAAGGTTGCTGTGAAGATTCCCTTAGAAAAAGCATGTTATGGCTGGGCAAGGTGGCTCATGCCTGTAATCCCAGCACTTTAGAAGTCCGAGGCGGGCAGATCACTTGAGGTCAGGAGTTCGAGACCAGCCTGGCGAACATGGTGAAACCCCTGTCTCTACCAAAAATACAAACATTAGCTGGTCATCGTGGTGGGCGCCTGTAGTCCCAGCTACTTGGGAGGCTGAGGCAGGAGAATTGCTTGAACCCAGGGGGTGGAGGTTGCAGTCAGTCGAGATTGCCACTGCACTCCAGCTTGGGTGACAAGAGTGACAGCATGTGATAAAAAGGGTAGCTCAGGCTCCATCCCTGTGCCTGGACAACTGTTGAGGTCTTCTAAGAAACTGACCAGCAGGGGACAGCAGGTGTCCATCCAGGGAAAGACTCGATGCAAGCCTTCAGGCTGTGATACCCAAGGAGTAGTGATGGGGGCTGGAGGAGAGCCCAGAGCACCATGGAAGCCCTGTTGGGTGGGGAATGGGGCTAGGAGTAGGGCGGAGTGCCCCAAGCTCAAGTGGGTGAGGAGCAACCAGGTCAAGCTCAGGGGGCCTCTGGGAATAGCTGGAAACAGCTTTAGGGAGAGAGAGTAGCAGCAGCCTCAGATGAACCAAGAAGGAAATGAACAGACAGAAGGATGCGGGCTATTTCCCCATGCTCAGAGCAGACCCACCTAGGGTGAACAGGGACATTCTGGGTAGAAGAGGATGAGGGACCGGGTCCAGGACAAGTGGGATGGCTCACACCTATAATCCTAGCACCTTGGGGGTTGGGGGCAGGAGGATTGCTGGAGCCCAGGAGGTCTAGGCTATAGTGAGCTATGATTACACCACTGCACTCCAGCCTGAGTGATAGTGAGACCCTGTCTCTTAAAAAAAAAAAAAAAAAAAAAGTCTAATGTAAGAATGAGCCTTGCTTGGGTAAGCAGATCTGGGGAGGAGAGGGACTTTGTGCTGGGATGGAAAGGGCAGAGTTCAGGCTGGGATTTGGGATTGGGAGTTGGGGAGTGAGGGAGTGAAAGAGTTGGGCATGGCTTTGTGGGCTGGGATTTGGAAAGCAGGCTTGGCAGCAGGGAGCTGGGGCAGAGAACTGGGTTGGGGGCTTGGGGGAGGAGGGGAGGGGAGGACCAATCAGGCCTTAGGAGAGGCAGCTCCCCAAAAGCAATCCTGGAGCCAGGCTTAGCCTCACCAGGCCTCACCAGGCCTTGACCTTCCAGTGTCCAGTACCTGGCCTCTGAAGGGCCAGGGAGAACGTGGGGAGAGCCTGTGACACACCAGGCTTGACTCCCCTGCCAGTGGGGAGTAAGGAAGCCTCTTCTTCCTCCTTCTCCCAGGCCCCTGCCTGAAGCTCATAATGGGCTCAGAGAGCTCAAAACCCAGAGCCCATTCTTAGACATGGAGGTCCACACAAGGTTATAAGCACAGAAGAGTCTGGGGCTGCAGACTCATGGCTCTGGCTGCCTGAGTAGATGGCGCTCACACCAAGCAGCGTTTCCCTTCTTCACCAGCTTTTTTTTTTTTTTTTTTTGAGACAGGGTCTCACTGTGTCGTTCAAGCTGGAGTGCAGTGATCACAGCTTGGACTACAGACACACGCCACCATGCCCGACTAATTTTTCAACTTTTTGTAGAGATGGGGTCTCGCCATGCCACCCAGGCTGATCCAGCTTCTGTCTGTGTCTCTGAAACTTGCCCTGAACCCCCTGGAGAGTGTCCCCTGGAGAGGGAATCACAAGGGCCTCTACTGTCGGGGCTAGAACAAAGTTCTAGCTCAGGGTTGCCTGACCCCATGCCCCCATTTTATGGAAGAGGAAATCAACGCACAAGGCTATAGAGGCCGAGTTGTATGGAAAAACAGGACTGGAGCTCCCGACCCAGGGTTCTTCCTTCTGATCTGCAGCATTAAGCAGATAACCACGCAGTGGCTGCACCAATCCTGCCTGACAAAGGCCCAGGGGAGTGAGGTCCCCAAGAGGGGTCTAAAATGTCACTGACTCTGTGATCTTTGTCAAGCCCATCCCTCTCTCTGGGTATAAATGTATTTAAACTCTAAGACAGGAGGATCAGAAAAAAATGGGGAATCGTTTAACTCATTTTATGAGGCGATATTGAGAGGTGACAACATGCTAGCAGCCCTCGCTCTCGGCACCTCCTCAGCCTCGGCGTCCACTCTGGCAGTGCTTGAGGAGCCCTTCAGCCCACCATGGCACTGTAGGAGCCCCTCTCTGGGCTGGCCGAGGCTGAAGCCGGCTCTCTCTGCTTGCAGGGAGGTGTGGAGGGAGAGGTGCAGGCGGGAACCAGGGCTGCTCGAGGCGAGTTCCGAGTGGGCATGGCTGGGCGAGCCCTGCACTGGGAGCGGTCTGCTGGTGCCGCTGGCCCCGGGCAGTGAGGGGCTTAGCACCCAGGCCAGCGGCTGCAGAGGGTGCGCCAGGTCCCCCAGCAGTGCCGGCCTGCCGGCGCTGCACTCAAATTCTCGCAGGGCCTCAGCTGCCTCCCCGTGGGGCAGGGCTCCGGACCTGTAGTCCTCCATGCCCGAACCCCT
>NW_012114253.1:911727-918231 GCF_000951035.1 Colobus angolensis palliatus | reverse complement strand
CCATCTCGGCCTCCCAAGGTGCTGGGATTACAGGCTTGAGCCACCGCACCCGGCCTTTTTTTTTTTGAGATGGAGTCTTGCTCTGTCTCCCAGTCTAGAGTGCAGTGGCATGATCTTGGCTCACTGCAACCTCCTCCTCCCAGCTTCAAGTGATTCTCCTGCCTCAGCCTCCTGAGTAGCTGGGATTACAGGTGTCTGCCACTGCATCCAGCTAATTTTTGTATTTTTAGTAGAGATGGGGTTTCATCTTGTTGGCCAGGCTGGTCTTGAACTCCTGACCTCAAGTGATCCATCCATCTTGGCCTCCCAAAGTGCTGGGATTACAGATGTGAGCCACAGCTCCCAGCAGCCCTAGAGTTCTTGCTGACATTTCAGAGAAAAGGAAAAGTGTGAGGATTGAAAGATAAGAGGGAAAACTGTGATTACTTGCAGATTATATAGTCACCTACAAAGCAAAACCAATAGAATAATTACCAGATAAAAGGCCAACCTATTAATATAAAAATTAGGCCAGGCACAGTGGCTTACACCTGTAATCCTGGCACTTTGGGAGGCCGAGGTGGGCAGATCACCTGAGGTCAGGAATTCAAGACCAGCCTGGCCAACATGGTGAAACCCCGTCTCTACTAAAAATACAAAAATTAGCTGGGCGTGGTGGCGTGCACCTGTAATTCCAGCCAGTCGGGAGGCTGAGGCAGGAGAATCACTTGAACCCAGGAGGCGGAGGTTGCAGTGAGCTGAGATTGCGCTGCTACACTCCAGCCTGGGCAACAGAGCCAGACCCATATCAAAAAAAAAAAAAAAAAAAAGCATTATTCGGACAATTATTGATGAAATTTGAATGAAGTCTGAGGATGACATGGTAGTTGTATATCAGCATCAATGTCCCACCTTTGATGGTTATATGGTGACTATGTAGGAGTCTGTCCTTGTTTTTGTCGTTGTTTGAGACAGGGTTTTGTGCTGTCATTCAGGTTGGAGGGCGCAGTGGCACAATCACAGCTCACTGCAGCCTCAACTTCCCAGTTTCAAGCAATCCTCCTACCTCCACATTCCAAGCAGCTGGGACCATGGGCATACCACCGTACCCAGCTAAGTTTTGATTTTTTTGTGGAGATGGTGATACGGTCTGGCTCTGTGTCCCCACCCAAATCTCGTCTTGAATTGTACTCCCATAATTCCCATGTGTTGTGGGAGGGACGTGGTGGGAGATACTTTGAATCATGGGGGTGGTTTCCCCAATACTGTTCTCATGACAGTGAATAAGTCTTGTGAGATGATGGTTTTATCAGGGGTTTCCGCTTTTGCATCCGTCTCATTTTCTCTTGCCGCCGCCATGTTGGAAGTGCCTTTCGCCACCTGCCATGATGCTGAGGCCTCCCCAGCCATATGAACTATATGTCCAATTAAACTTCTTTTTCTTTTCTTTTTTTTTTTTTTTGAGGCGGAGTCTCACTCTGTCCACCAGGCTGGAGTGCAGTGGCGCGATCTCGGCTCACCGCAAGCTCCGCCTCCTGGGTTCACGCCATTCTCCTGCCTCAGCCTCCCTAGTAGCTGGGACTACAGGCGCCCGCCACTGCGCCCGGCTAATTTTTTGTATTTTTAGTAGAGACGGGGTTTCACCGTGGTCTTGATCTCCTAACCTTGTGATCCGCCTGCCTCGGCCTCCCAAAGTGCTGGGATTACAGGCGTGAGCCACCGCGCCCGGCCGTTAAACCTCTTTTTCTTCCCAGTCTCAGATATGTCTTTATCAACAGCATAAAAATGGACAAATACAGTAAATTGGTAATAGTATAGTGGGTCATTGCTGAAAGATACCCAAAAATGTGGAAGTGACTTTGGAACTGGGTAACAGGCAGAGGCTGGAACAGTTTGGAGGGCTCAGAAGAAGACAGGAAAATGTAGAAAAGTTTAGAACCTCCTAGAGACTTGTTGAATGGCTTTAACAAAAATGCTGATGGAAATATGAACAATAAGGTTCAGGATGAGGTGGTCTCAGATGGAGATGAAGAACTTGTTGGGAACTGGAGCAAAGGTGACTCTTGCTATGTTTTAGCAAAGAGACTGGTGGCATTTTGCCCCTGCCCCAGAGATTTGTGAAACTTTGAACTTGAGAAAGACGATTTAGGGTATCTGGTGGAAGAAATTTCTAAACAGCAAAGCATTCAAACGGTGATTTGGGTGCTGTTAAAAGCATTCCATTTTAAAAGAGAAACCATAAAAGTTTGGAAAACTTGCAGCCTAACAATGCGGTAGAAAAGAAAAATCAATTTTTTGAGGAGAAATTCAAGCTGGCTGCAGAAATTTGCATAAGTAACAAGGAGACGAATGTTAATCACCAAGACAATGGGGAAAATGTCTCCAGGGTATGTCATAGGTCTTCATGGCAGTCCCTCCTGTCACAGACCTGGAAGCATAGGAGGAAAAATGGTTTCATAGGCTGGGCCCAGGGTCCCCATGCTGTGTGCAGCCTAGGGACTTGGTGCCTTGTGACCCAGTCACTCCAGCTGTTGCTGAAGAGGCTTGGCCCATGGTTTCTGAAGGTGCAAGACCCAAACTTTGGTAGCTTCCATGTGATGTTGAGCCTGAGGATCCATAGAAGTCAAGAATTGGGGTTTAGGAACCTCTGCCTAGGTTTCAGAAGGTGTATGGAAACACCTGGATGTCCAGGTAAAAGTTTGCTACAGGGATGGGGCCCTCATGGAGAACCCTGTGCTAGGGCAGTGCAGAAGGGAAATGTGGGGTCATAACTCCCATACAGAGTCCCTACTGGGGCACCACCTAATGGAGCTGTGAGAAGAGGACCATTGTCCTTCAGACCCCAGAATGGTAGATCCACCAACAGCTTGCACCGTTTGCCTGGAAAAGCCACAGACACTCAATGTCAGCCCATGAAAGCAGCCAGGAGGGGGACTATACCCTGCAAAGCTGCAGGGGCAGAGCTGCTGCTCCCCAAGACTATGTGAACCTACCTCTTGCATCACTGTGAACTGGATGTGAGACATGCAATCAAATGAGATCATTTTGGATCTTTAAAATTTGACCGCCCTGCTGGATTTTAGACTTGCATGGGCCCTGTAACCCCTTTGTTTTGGCCAATTTCTCCCCTTTGGAACAGCTGTATTTACCCAATACCTGTACCCCTATTGTATCTTAGGAAGTAACTAGCTTGCTTTTGATTTTTCAGGCTCATAGACAGACAGGATCTGCCTTGTCTCAGATGAGACTTTGGACTGTGGACTTTTGGGTTAATGCTGAAATGAGTTAAGACTTTGGGGGACTGTTGGGAGGGGATGATTGGTTTTGAAATGTGAAGACATGAGATTTAGAAGGGCCAGGGGCAGAATGATATTGTTTGGCTCTGTGTCCCCACCCAAATCTCATCTTGAATTATACTCCCATAATTCCCACATGTTGTGGGACCCGGTGGGAGATCATTTGAATCATGGGGGCGCTTTCCCCCATACTGTTCCTGTGGTAGTGAATAAGTCTCACGAGATCTGATGGGATTATCAGGGGTTTCTGCTTTTGCATCCTTCTCATTTTCTCTTGCTACCACCATTTAACAAGTGCCTTTAACCTCCCGCCATGATTCTGAGGCCTCCCCAGCCACGTGAAACTGTAAGTCCAGTTAAACCTCTTTTTCTTCCCAGTCTTGGGTATGTCTTTATCAGCAGTGTGAAAATGGACTAATAAAGATGGAGTTTCATCATGTTGCTCAGGTTGGTCTCGAGCTCCTGGGCTCAAATGATCCTCCCACCTCTGCTTCCCAAAGTGCTAAAATTATAGGAGTAAGCCACCTTGCCCAGCTCTTGTTTTTTTTTTTTTTTTTAAATATTGTACAAAGTATCTAGAGGTGATGGGGCATCAGGTTGGCAAATAGTTCAGCGAATAATTCAGGGAAAAAACTCAAATAGTTCAGGGAAAAAAAAAATTCTTTGTACTATTATTACAACTCTCCTGTGTGTTAAGATTGTTTCAAAATTGAAAGAAAAGAAACCTCTAAGCTTTATATTGAAAGTATGTGGAAATTAAGAAATGCCAAACATCCCTAAGGTGAAAGTCTAAAATTTTTATTAAAGACATAAAAGAAGACATAAGTACATATCAATTCCATACTCATGGTTATGGCAATTTAATGACATAAAGTTGCTGGTTCTCCTTAATTTAATTTACACACTCACTGCAATCTCAAGCAAAAATTCAGATGGATTTTGTTTTGGAGAAACTCAACAAGCTTGTTCTAAATTAGAATAAATGTCCACAAAGGGCAGAGTCTGCCAGGTGCAGTGGCTCACACCTGTAATCCCAGCACTTTGGGAGGCCAAGGCCGGAGGATCGTTTGAGACCAGCCTGCACAATGTAATGAGACACTGTCTCTACAGGAAAAAAAAAAAAGAGTAGAGTCAAGAGGGAGAGATAGCCTTTTTTTGTTTCCTTTTTTTTTTTCTTTTTCCATGACACAGCCTCAGGAGGTCCTGAAGACATGTGCCCCATGGAAGAGATTATCTTGTCAAATATACAAATATATAGAAATAGAAACATAGATACAAATATAGGTAGGTAGATTTGATATATAACCAAGGTGGCACCATAAATCAAGGAAGGAAGGAGCAAACTTTGTAGTAGATGGCGTTGGGAGAACTGGCTTTGCACTGTATACGATAACAAACAAGCAAACTGGCTCCCTACCCTTGACCGCTACAAAGGTGGATTCCAGAGGAGGAGTTAGGTATGAAAGAACTAAATCTGAAAGGTGAAAGCGTATCATAGCCTTGTGATCTAGAGATGGAGAAAATGCCTCTTAATTCTTTTTTTTTTTTTTTTTTTTTTGAGACGGAGTCTCGCTCTGTCGCCCGGACTGGAGTGCAGTGGCCGGATCTCAGTTCACTGCAAGCTCCGCCTCCCGGGTTTACGCCATTCTCCTGCCTCAGCCTCCGGAGTAGCTGGGACCACAGGCGCCGCCACCGCGCCCGGCTAATTTTTTGTATTTTTAGTAGAGACGGGGTTTCACCGTGTTAGCCAGGATGGTCTCGATCTCCTGACCTCGTGATCCGCCCGTCTCGGCCTCCCAAAGTGCTGGAATTACAGGCGTGAGCCACCGCGCCCGGCCGAAAATGCCTCTTAAACTAGACCCAAAAAGCACAAACTGTGAGGCAAGAAATGCTGGATTCAATTATATCACATTTTTCTGTTCAGTGAAATACCCTGTAGACAAAATTAACTGATGGAAAACTGATTTGTAAAAGATGTTTGCAGTATCTAAAGCTGGCGAGGGGATCAATATCCAGAATATACACGGACCTCCGGCAAATCAATGAGAAAAGGAACCAAAAAAAAAAGGGAGAAATGAGCTGAGAATATGAACAGGCGATTCACAGACAGGAAATTCAAATGATTAACAAGATGAGAAGAGGCTCAGTTGCCTGTGCAATCAGAGACACGCAAAGTAGTACAATGGCTGACATTACCCTACGTTCAGCGTTTTCCATCTCTCACATTTTTGACAGCCATTTCACATCCATCAGTCTGGCAAAAATGAGAGAGACGGATAATGCTGAGCATTGGTGAGGATTTAGGGAAGCACCCACCATTGTGAATTGCTCTTGGGAAATGTAGACAGTGCAGCCATTCTGGAGAACAATCTGGCTGTATTTAAGTGAACTTAAGCATGCATGTACCCTATGACTCAGAAAGCCCAACATTTAGTTAATGTCTGTATATTAAACAATGGTCTCAAATTTTCACTCTATTGCCTTGTCACAGCCTCATGATAGAATCTTCCCACCCCTAGACTTTGAGCTTAATCACGTGACTTGCTTTGGCCAGTAATAGGTTAGCAAGTGAGACATGCAGAAGTCTGAAAGGTGCTTAGGCAGCTGGGCTTCCCCTAGCACCATGACAACACACCCGGAATAGCCCACAGCCTCTCCAGCCTAGGCAGGAGGGCCCGCCTGAGAAGTGAGTAAAGACAGAAAGAAGAGGAGAAAAACCATGAAGAGTCATTCCTGCAGCACCATTTGAATGCCTAGGACCAACAGAATAATGCCAGAATTCCTCCAGGACTTTTCATCCATGTGAACAAATACAGTCCTTTATATGCTTAAGCCAGTTTGAGTTGGGTTTCTGTCACTTACAACAGAGTCTTACTAATTCATCCTCCTTACAGTAATTTTCAACTTCAACCTAATGGAATTATCCATCAATCCTTAAACATTTGGTGTCTCTGTGTCCTTGAACAAATCCAGTTTAACTAGTACTTGTATGAGTGCATACCATATAAAAGATGAAGTGTTCCAATTATAGGGACTATGTGGCACATGTGCTATTCTTTTCCACCTACCTTGCTGATACCGATATGGCTTACTCAGTTTGATCAGTCCTTTCAAAGAACAAACTTTAAAAACATGGTTGGCCGGGCGCGGTGGCTCAAGCCTGTAATCCCAGCACTTTGGGAGGCCGAGACGGGCGGATCACGAGGTCAGGAGATCGAGACCATCCTGG
>NW_012114253.1:906084-911437 GCF_000951035.1 Colobus angolensis palliatus | reverse complement strand
AAAAAAAAAAAAAAAAAACATGGTTGATTTTCATATCTGTTCTTATTTTTGTTATTTTCTACTTTCTTTTTTCCCCTTTGGGTTTGATTTCTTATTCTTTTTCAGCTACTTGAGATAGAAGCTTTAATTATTCATTTTCAAATCTTTCTCCTTTTGCATTTTAAGGCCATGAATTTTCCTTTCTGCACTGCTTTAGCTGCACCCTACAAGTTCGTTTGTTTTAGAGATGGGGTCTCACTCTCTTGCCCACAGTGGAGTGCAGTTGCTATTCACAGGCAAAATCATAGCTCACAACAGCATTGAACTCCTGGCCTCAAGTGATATTCCTACCTCAGCCTCCCAAACAGCTGGGACTACAGGTGTGTGCCACCATAATTTAGCTCAGAATGTTTTCTGATTTCCACTTCAATTTCTTATTTGAATAGTATAGTGTTTAATTTTCAGGCAGTTGGGGATTTTCTTCTTATCTTTTGGTTATTGATTTATAGTTTAGTTCCTTTGTGGTCAAATAACATAATCTGAATAATTTCAATCTTTTGAAATGTCTTGGGTCTTTTAAAATGACCCAATATATAATTGGTTTTGATAAGTGTTGCATGTTCGCTTGACAAGATGTGAATTTTGAGTTCTCAGGTCAAATTTATTAAGCAGATGTCTCTAACTGATCACAGACCTTCTAATATTATATCCCAGAAACAACCTTAGAAACTTTCTCAACATAGGGCTCCAGGAAACCACCATCAATTGATAGAAGTAGGTACTCAATATAGAACCTATTTTCTATCTAGTGTAGAGGTTACGGGCCAGAAGTCAGAATGACCAGTGTCAGATGTCCAGCTCTGCCACCTTCTAGCAATATGTCCATGGACAAATTTATCTAACCTCTTTTATCCTCAAATTCCTTGTCTGAAAAATGCTGCTAATCATAGCTCCTCTGCTGCCTACAGGAATGAGGACTAAATGAGAATAAAGCGCTCAATTCAGGGACTGTCATTTTGTAAGCAAGCTCTAGCCAGAATCCTAGGTTCTTGCACTCCTCCACCCTCTATTCCGCCTTCCACTTAAGTCTGGTCATCCTTCAAGGCCTGAGTAGAATCAATCCCTCCTCTGAAAAGCTGTGGCTACTAAACTTTTTGCCTGTTCTTGTTCAATTTCGTTGCCTGGCATCTGTGTCCTTTTTTCTAATGTAGAGGAATCCATTTCTCAGAAGTCATTTGGCAGGAGGCAGAAGTGCCTCCCATTGTGGAAGCAAAAATCTCCAGATGTTTGTTTTCCCAGCTTCCCTTGCAGCCTGGGTGTGGTCAGGTGACCTTGGTTCTGCCAATCAGACATTCCCACTGCAGATTCTGCAGGGGCTGAGAGACAGTGTCTAGAGGCAGCAGCAGCTAGGCTGGAAGTGGTTCGCACATCTGCTGCTAGATGTGGGTCAGGATTGGCAGTACAAGCTGTAGCTTTCGGGCTCTGCTGTTTCTCACTTGACCAGTTCTGTGGGTGATTTTGACAGTTCCTTGGCCCCGAGGGCTCTGAGCTTGGTTCTCCCGCTTGCCAGTGCCCTGGTACTAACTCAATACCCTTCCAATAAGTTCCCTTGCTGCTTAAATCAGTCAGTTTCTGTTGTAAGCAAGACCCCTGCAGTAAGTCCTTTGTCCCCTTCACTCTCACCTCTAAGGTTCCTGCAGCACCAAGGATCTCCCCACTCCTTGAACCCAGCAAGCCCTGGCTCTGACCATGGTCATGTCATTTTATGGCTCTGTCACATCTCCACTACTACAGGCTCATAGCCCCCTACCCAAAACTCTAGGGGCCAGAAATGATTCAGGATTCAGAAATTTTCAGATTTTAGAAAGGTCATTTGGTACATATTCTGGGGCTACACCCAGTAATCAACTATATCAATATGTTCACAAACAGTGGGTTTTCTTAAGGCTATACATGGGATTGGTTCAGGGAAGGTTTTGCATCGAATGAGTTTTGGTGGCAAATTTATGGAAATACTTTCAGTTTTCAGTTATGAATTTCATGATGGCATCTAGTGAAATGATGAAAAAATTTCATGATGGCATCTGTGACTTTCAGATCGCAGATAAGGGATTACAGCCCCATAATAAAGATTAATGGCTGGCCAGGTGTCATGGCTCATGCGTATAATCCCAGCACTTTGGGAGGTCAAAATGGGCAGATCACTTGAGGTCAGGAGTTCGAGAACAGCCTGGCCAATACAGTGAAACCCCAGCTCTACTAAGAATACAAAAATTAGCTGGGCATGGTGGCAGGCACCTTTAGTCCCAGCTACTCAGGAGGCTGAGGTGGGAGAATTGCTTGAACCCGGGAGGTGGAGGTTGCGGTGAGCCGAGATTGTGCCAGCCTGGGTGACAGAGGGAGGCTCTGTCTCCAAAATACTAGCTAGCATTTACTGAGTACTTACTGTATGCTAGGAACTGTGCCAGGTGTTAATCCTCACCTCCACGCTAAGGTAGATATGATTTTTTAAATTTATTTATTTTCAGACAGAGTCCTGCTCTGTTGCCCAGGCTGGAGGGCAGTGGCGTTATCTCGGCTCACTGCAATCTCCGCCTCCCGGGTTCAAGCAATTCTCCTGCCTCAGCCTCCTGAGTAACTGGGATTAGAGGCATCCGCCACCATGCCTGGCTAATTTTTGTATTTTTCATAGAGACGGGGTTTCACCATGTTGGCCAGGCTGGTCTCGAATTCCTGACCTCGTGATCTGCCCGCCTCGGCCTCCCAAAGTGCTGGGATTACAGGCGTGAGCCACTGTGCCCGGCTGGTAGATATGACTTTTATGCCCATTTTATAATTGAGGAAGTTGAGCATAGGGCAGAAACTTGAACTAAACTTTAAACTTGAACATATGGCAGAAACTATCCGACACTGGGAAGAGTTTATTATTTTAACAGATGGGAAAATGGAGGCTCAGAGAGGTGAAGTGACTTTCCCTCTTCACGAAACAAGAAAGCAGCAGGTTACGATTCCGAGCCATCACGCAATCTCCCTTTGAAGGAGGGCAACAAGGCGCCCCTGGGCGTCCAGCCCAGCCCACTCCTCCCTACCCCCAACTCTGCCTCTCTCTTGCTATCTAGAGCTTCACCTCACCACCCGACCCTTGTCTGTCACAAGTCTAGGTTGCAATGAGCAGGCAAACAAGGAAGAAAATGCCAGCCCAGAGAAACATTTGCTCCAGCAAGTGAGCAAAGGAGAATGCAAATTCCTTTTCAGGAACTTGCTTCCACAGGCAAATATCTACGCCTGCACTGACTGGTTATAAACATGCTAAACCCCCAGGTGATTTCAATTCATTGAATTCTGGGCTTGGCTCTCTCTGCCTGCTTAGTCCTCAAGTGTCTCCAGAGTCGGTGTTCCCCCAAACTTGGAGTTTCACAAATCTGCAGTTTTAAAAAGAAAAGACACAGCAAGTGATACAGAAATGCCACCTAAGGGCATTAAGTAACCACAGCTCCCAGAGACCTATCTCCATCCTTTCTAGATATTACGGGCATTTTAACGCCAGCATAGGAGTACACTTAGCTGTATTAAAATCATCATGACAATTGTTCTTCTTTTGTGGCTGACAAATTAAGCCCTCAATTAGCAGCATAGCTATCCTGGTACCCAGCAGATGGCTGACCTCCATTTAAAAGGGAAATTCCTCATGGTAAGAAGCAGTCTCACTCAATCCATCTCTCCTACCCTAGAACAATTTTAGCTGCCTGTCATAAACACTTTCCAGAGCGAAGTGCCTTCCATAACCTAAGAGGCAATCACCTATTTTCAGCCTCATTTTACAAGTGAGAAATCTGTGGCTCAGAGAGGTTAAGTAACATGACCAAGGGCACACAGTTAATGAAGTGATAGAGCAAAAATTTAAGCTTGAGTCTGTTTAGCTGCAAAATCACCATTCTGTAATACCTTTCCAAGAAACAGAGATGCAAAGAACATAATCTGATAAGCACATACCTTGCTTTAGTGAGAGGACCCTAGGAACAATAGTTGAACAAGCAGAACAAACTGTCAGAACCAGCATCTTGAAGTTTCCAAAGAACTCGGATTCACATGGTGCTTGGGCCCTTGAAAAACACATTAGGAATTCTGTGCCATGCTCTTACCATCCCTCCATTGAAAGAAAAGTGCAATGCCTCACCAAGATCTGCTGTTTCTGGCTGCGAATTAATATGGATCTGCAGCAACTTCAATTCTTGCCTTCTCAGAAGAAAAAATTGAGGGGCATAAGGCAGAAGGAAAGACTGAGGCAAGTTTCAGAGCAGAAGTGAAAACTTTTTTTTTTTGAGACGGAGTCTCGCTCTGTCTCCCAGGCTGGAGTGCAGTGGCCAGATCTCAGTTCACTGCAAGCTCCGCCTCCTGGGTTTACACCATTCTCCTGCCTCAGCCTCCCGAGTAGTTGGGACTACAGGCGCCCGCCACCTCGCCCAGCTAGTTTTTTGTATTTTTTAGTAGAGACGGGGTTTCACCGTGTTAGCCAAGATGGTCTCGATCTCCTGACCTCGTGATCCGCCCAACTCGGCCTCCCAAAGTGCTGCCAATACAGGCTTGAGCCACCGCGCCCGACCGTGAAAACTTATTAAAAAGCTTCAGAGTAGGATGGAAAGGAAGTAAAGTACACTTGGAAGAGGGCCAAGCGGGCAACTTCAGGCAGTCAAATGCCCTGATTCTTCCCTTGGGGTGGGCTGTCCGCATGCTCTGTGACCTGCCAGCACTTGGGAGGGAGCATGCGCAGTGTGTTTACTGGCGTTGTACGCATGCTCCTTTGAGGCGTTCTTCCCTTACCAGGTGAATGTGCCTAGCAGGTCATATATCAGTTAAACTCCGCCATTTTGCCTCTTAGTAGGCTTGTGTGAGCCCACCTGTCCAATTCCTGAGATCTTATCCGGGAGCTGCTGATCACCAGCTTCAGCTGTTCCTGTTTATTGGAAGACTGCCTTTCCCTGGTGCTGGCTGCAGCCAATTATTATTTTAGAGAGACGGTTAACAACTGCCTGCCCATCACCTGGTGGTCACCTGACATTCCTGGTGTGTGGGGGGTGGGGGTGAGGGGAGCCCTCCCCTGCTCTGTTCATGTCTGACTATACCTACTACTACCTACCATAACACTACATTTGCTGTCTGACTATACCTACTACTGTCTACCATAACACTACCATTTGCTAACATTTCACAACATTTGCTTTCTCTGTATGTATATACACATATATATCAGCACTGGCCAATGTAAATTTCTGTGATGATGAAAATGTTTTGTACCTTCACGGTCCAATACTGTAGCCACTGGCCACATGTAGCTGTTGTACACTTAAAATGTAGTCACTGTTAGGCCGGGCGT
>NW_012114253.1:898744-905682 GCF_000951035.1 Colobus angolensis palliatus | reverse complement strand
CCTGGGACTACAGGTGCCTGCCACCACGCCCAGCTAATTTTTTATATATATATATATATATATTTTTAGTATAGACACTTCATCCTTAAATTTTTATTTCTTCAGAATAAGGACATTTTTCCTACGTAACCAGGGTACTCTTGTCAGAGGCGTTTGAACCAGAGCAACTCTGTCTTGAATAGGGGCTAGGGAAAAGAAGGCTGAGACTGACTGGGCTGCATTCCCAGGAGGTTAGGCATTCTTAGTCACAGGATGAGATTGGAAGTCAGCACAAGATACAGATCATAAAGACCTTGCTGATAAAACAGGATGCAGTAGGCTGGGCGCGGTGGCTCATGCTGTAATCCCAGCACTTTGGGAGGCTGAGGTGGATGGATCACTTGCGGTCAGGAGTTCTAGACCATCCTGGCCAACATGGTGAAGCCCCATCTCTACTAAAAATACAAAAATTAGCCGGGTGTGGTGGTGAACAGCTGTAATCCCAGCTACTCAGGTGGCTGAGGCAGGAGAATCACCTGAATTCGGGAGGCGGAGGGTGCAGTGAACTGAGATTACCCCACTGCACACCAGCCTGGGTGACAGGTGAGACTCTATCTCAAAAAAAAAAAAAAGAACCAAACCAAAAAAAAAAAAAAAAAAAAAACGGCTGGGTGTGGTGGCTCACGCCTGTAATCCCAACACTTTGGGAGGCTAAGGTGGGTGGATCACCTGAGGTCAGGAGTTCGAGAGCAGCCTGGCCAACATGGTGAAACCCTGTCTCTACTAAAAATACAAAAATTAGCTGGGCGTGATGACAGGTGCCTGTAATCCAGGCTACTTGGGAGGCTGAGGTGGGAAAATCACTTGAACCTGGGAGGCGGAGGTTGCAGTGAGCTGAAATCGTGCCACTGCACTCCAGCCTGGGCGAAAGACGGAGACTTTGTCTCAAAAACAAAACATGATGCAGTAAAGAAGCTGACCAAAACCAAGATGGCCATGGAAGTGACCTCTGATCATCCTCATTGTTCATTATAAGCTAATTATAATGCATTAGCTTGCTAAAAGACACTCCCACAAGCGTCATGAGAGTTTATAAATGCCATGGCAATGTCTGGAAATTACTCTATATGGTCTAAAAAGGGGAGGAAACCCTCAGTTCCCAGAATTGCCCATCCCTTTCATGAGAAACTCATGAATCATCCACCCCTCATTTAGCATATAATCAAGAAATTACTATAAGTACGATCAGTTGACTAACCCATGCCACTGCTCTGGCTATGGAGCAGCCATTCTTTATTCCTTTACTTTCTTAATAAACTTGCTTTCTCTTTACTCTAGGAACTTGTCCCAAATTATTATTTATTTATTTATTTTTTGAGAGACAGAGTCTCACTCTGTCACCCAGGTTGGAGTGCAGTGGCGCGATCTCGGCTCACTGCAACCTCCGCCTCCCAGGTTCAAGTGATTCTCCTGCCTCAGCTTCCCAAGTAGCTGGGACTACAGGCGCGTGCCACCACGTCTAGCTAATTTTTGTATTTTTTAGTAGAGACGGGGTCTCACTATATGTTGGCCAGGCTGGTCTCAAACTCCTGACCTCAAGTGATCTGCCTGCCTCGGCCTCCCAAAGTGCTGGGATTACAGATGTGAGCCACTGCGCCTGGCCCTCAATTCTTTCTTGGGCAAGGTCCAAGAATCCTCTTTTGGGGTCTGGATCCGGACGCCTTTCTGGTAACATCTTCTTGGCTACCAGAAAGGGAGTATACTGAGGAGACCCCCAACTCGAAGGAAAGAGACTGAAGCACCAATTGTCCGACTTTGGGTAAGTGGCAGGGTACATTTTACCCGGGTAAAAGATGGAATTGAATTAAAGGCCCAACTTAGGACAGTTAGTTTCTCCTGAGACAGACACAGTTAAAGGCCCTCTTAATAAAAGGCAAGGATGCTTGACCGAACTTGGGTTCAAGGCCCAACTTAGGAAGGTAAGAGTCCTTCCTAATATTTAGAGGGTTAGAGTCTTCCCTCAGTAAAGTCCCTCTTGGTTAAAAAATGGGTTTGGGCTGGGAGCGGTGGCTCATGCCTGTAATCCTAGCTCTTAGGGAGGGACAGGCAGGGAGACAGCTTGAGCCTAGGAGTTCAGGACCTGCCTGGACAATATATTGAGACCCCATTCTCCACAAAAAGGAAAAAAAAGAAAAAGGATTTGGCGTTATGGGATGTTAACCTATCTTTGAATTAATCTGCCTTGCGCTGCTTGCTGATGGCTATGGGTGACAGGATTAGACATGTACAGGACCATGGGACATAGGCGCTTTTTCCTCCCCCAAAACAGGGAAACTTGAGTGCTGATGGGTCTGCTGGATAAGATCCCTTCGTGACTGACAAGCAGCTGCCTGAACTTTTGAGTCAGTGTCGCTGCAATGGGTGGGTCTTTCTCCCACCCGCCTGAGCTCCTTGTCTTCCCTACCTCATCGCAGGCAATGCTTTTCTCTCTCTCGTTCTCTTCTTTCCCTTTCCTATCTTTTCTGTTATTCATCGCGACCATCTTGCCCAGAGACCAAATGCTGAAACTGCTGGTCAGAGGTCACTCCACCCCACTTTGAATAAAGATGATAGGGCCCAAACAGGGGCAAGTTTGAGCCTTACCAGTTTAATATTGGGTGCTAAGCAGAGTGGTTAATATGTATGTTTTGTCTCACGTATTTTGTTCTGGCCGGATGGAAAATTTGGTTATCCCATGCAATCCCTTGAATGGCATCTTACAAAATTGAGAGGCTTTTGCCTGTGGTTCCATGGAAAGGAAAAAGATGATTTTCCTTGGTGTTGCAGCTTGGCCCCCAGGGCTATGGTGCGGCAAGCAGGGTCACTAAGGTCACTCAGGGAAAGGGAACCCAGAAACCTGGCATGCGGGCAAAAGGGTAAGAATTTCTTACTGGTCAGGCTTGTGTGCTCTCTCTGTGCAAACTGGTTGTAGGAATCGTAAAAAATCACTGTCTCCTCTGCAGAGTTTTGATTAATGAGAAAAAGGATTTGTGAGGCTAGTCTTAAACCGTAGTGAATCTGGTATACTTTGTGCTACGAATTTGTCTTTCTATATCGTTCTGTCGTAAAGAGGGGTACCTTATGATGGAACATGGGCTTAGAACCCCATAAGCCTGCTGTTCAAACCAGCCCAGCAAACTGGTCAGTTACAAACTTTGCTGCAGGTCCCTGAAGCAAACAAAAAAAAAACTGGGTGAGGTTTGTATTAGTCCGTTTTCACACTGCCATAAATACCTGAGACCGGATGAATTATAAAGGAAAGAGGTTTAATTGACTTACAGTTCCACATAGCTGGGAAAGCCTCAGGAAACTTACAATCAGGGTGGAAGGCGAAGGAAAAGCAAGGCACCTTCTTCACAAGGCAGCAGGAGAGAGAAGAGTGAAGGAGAAACTTCCAAATACTAATAAAACCATCAGATGTCATGAGAACTCACTCACTATCATGAGAAAAGCATGGGGGAAACAGCCCCCATGATCCAATCACCTCCCTCCCTCAACACATGAGGATTACAGGTCCCTCCCTTGACATGTGGGGATTACAATTTGAGATGAGATTTTGGTAGGGACATGGAGTCAAACCATATCAAGGTTTCCCTCTGGTCTTGTTTGATGTCTTTGGGAGCTTGACCTTATACCACATGGCGGTACTTTCTCTTGGTTTCCACCATCCAGGGAACAGGAGTTTTGGGATTCATGTCATAATTAGCCTTAAAAATTATCGTGAGGCTGGGTGCGGTGGCTCACGCCTGTAATCCCAGTACTTTGGGAGCCGGAGGTGGGCTTATCACCTGAGGTCAGGGGTTCACAACTAGCCTGGCCAACATGATGAAACCCCATCTCTACTAAAAATACAAAAATTAGCTGGGCATGGTGGCACGTGCCTGTAATCTCAGCTATTTGGGAGGCTGAGGCAGAAGAATCTCTTGAACTCCGGAGGCAGAGGTTGCAGTGAGCCAAGATTGAGCCACTGCACTCCAGCCTGGGTGACAGAGTGAGACTTCATCTCAAAAAAAAAAATTATCTTGAGCAGTTAAAAGCCATTGCAAGCTCAAAATTGACTGCTCTAGGCTCCTTCTGGGAACAGCAATGGACACTGCCCAGTGGTGTAGCTCAGTAGCTAAGGCTTTGTCTTTTCACAGTGGTGGCCTAGGTTCAATTTTTGGCCTAGGAAATGAGTTATTTCTGTCATGTGCAATTCATTGAGTCTCCTTCCCTCCATGAACAACTTCCGACTTCCCTTCTTGAATCTTCCTTTCTCTGAGCACCTGAGGTGCTATGAGGTTACCTTTAATAAAGTTCAAAAGTCAGAAATATTGGCCATTTGGCCAGGCTACAGTCGGGTAATAAGAGATTTAAAAAGATTTCTTTTTTAAAGAGTGCTATGGTTAAAATCAGCTTAGTTAAAAGCAGATATTCAAGTTATAAGTACATTTAAAAGGCCTTTATATTTTTTTCTCTTTTGGATCTTATTTTTCTTAAGAAAAAAGATTGTTTTCTCCTTAGTTGACTGAATTGTTTTTCTCCATTTTGTCTTCTTGTGCCTGTCCACATCAGAGGACCTAAGACAATTTCTTTTTTTTTTTTTTTTTAAGACAGAGTCTTGCTCTGTCGCCCAGGCTGGAGTGCAATGGTGCAATCTTGGCTCACTGCAACCTCTGCCTCCTGGGGTTCAAGAGATTCTCCCACCTCAGCCTCCCGAGTAGCTGGGATTACAGGCGTCTGCCACCACGCCCAGCTAATTTTTGTATTTTTTTTAGTAGAGACGGAGTTTCACTATGTTGGCCAGGCTGGTCTCAAATTCCTGACCCTGTGATCCACCCGCCTCAGCTTCCCAAAGTGCTGGGATTACAGGCATGAGCATCCGCGCCCGGCCAAGAGGACCTAAGGTAGTTTCTAACAGCCTGTGACTCCTTGGGAAGAACGGAGGAGATGCCACAGACACTGTTTTGGGAAAAATCTCTATTTTCCTCCTGAAACTCCAGAAATTAGAACCGAATAGATTGATCCCTCTTGAAATCTAACGCTCTGTTCTGCTTTGCATTGCATTATCTGATGTTTTTTACTTTGGGTGGGGGGTATCAGAAATTACTTCACATTATGAGAGAGTTTGGTGTGTAATAACTAGGCAGAGGATATACTTTTGGGCATCACTAATGGCAATTACGGGAGGATTCTCAGCTCTTTACAAGTTTGGATCAGAGAAGCATGCTCTTGGCCGCCTAGAAGGTATGGATATGTGCCCACCGCCACTGAGAGATAAGACTCCGTTGGGAGATGGGCTGATTCCCTCCTTTTTGGGGATCCAGGATCTGGTATAAAAATGAGACCCTTAATTTGGGGGGATCTGTTTTGCCTTCCAGCTGTATGGGCTTATTAGGTCCTAGAAATTAGCTAGGCGTGGTGGCTCACGCCTGTAATCCCAGCACTTCAGGAGGCCAAGGTGGGTTGATCACATGAGACCAGGAGTTCAAGACCAGCCTAGCCAATATGACGAAACCCCATCTCTACTAAAAATACAAAAATTAGCTAGGTGTGGTGGTGCCTGCCTGTAATCCCAGCTACTCGGGAAGCTGAGACATGACAATCACTTGAACTTGGGAGGCAGAGATTGCAGTGAACTGATATTGCACCACTGCACTCTAGCCTGAGTGACAGAGTGAGACCCTGTCTCAAAAATATGTAAATAATTTTTTTAAAAGAAACTACATGCTCTAAAAAGAAACTTAAAAACTGGCAAATGAAAAATCTTACAACTACTGGATCTTCTGTGTATCTTTATGTGTTGTGTGTGTGATGTTTGTATAAGAAAGAGCTCTGATTAATTGGTTTAAAAATAATAAGCACTTAAATATTTTGTCAGAAAAATAAAAACCGCAATGCTTTTTAGTTCATGTGACTTTAGTAAGCTTTGGGAAATAAAGACAGTTTTAAAGATGACTGGTAAAATAAAAATGTCTTCGAAATTTAGATATTTGGTCTAAATTAGGCAGGCCAGCTATTAGGTTTGCTAAATGCTTTAATGTCATAAACTGCTTCTTTGACTTTTGAAAATCTTTCCACTGACCAGTTTTTAAGTCATTAAAGTCTGGGGACAGGTGGAGTTAGTCATGACCCTCAGCTGGAAAGAGTTAAACCTCATCTGCATTTCTGTCTGGTGTCTTAGGTTCTACTCCTGGTACATAATTAGAATCACTTACCAGATTTTTCAGCAAAAATAAAAGTTGCTAAAAGTTAACATTGTAACATGTAATTGAGACTACTGAAGAAACACTTCTACTTGCAAGGTGTGTAAGAAAAGTGAAATGTGAGGCCAGGCCTGGTGCCTCACGCCTGTCATCCCAGCACTTTGGGAGGCCGAGGCGAGTGGATCACTTGAGGTCAGGAGTTCGAGACCAGCCTGGCCAACATGGCAAAATCACGTCTCTACTAAAAATACAAAAATTAGTCGGGTGTGGTGGTGCGCTGCTTAGTCCCAGCTACTGGGGAGGCTGAGGCAGGAGAATCGCTTGAACCCGGGAGGCAGAAGTTGCAGTGAACCAAGATTGCGCCATTACACTCCAGCCTTGGCAACAGAGTGAGACTCCGTTTCAAAAAAAAAAAAAGAAAAGTGAAATATGTTTTTGGTAAAAGATTGTAAGAAGGCATGGGAATGTGTGTGCTTTCTTTTTGGCCTAGTTTATAGGGTTAAAGGATTGTTTTAAGTTAGATAGGATAAAGTCGAAGGTTTGAGCAAGTTGCATAAGATTAGTGAAAAATTAATCTTGTAAAAGAAATTCTGTGTAGAAAGTAAAAAGTTTCCTCTTCAAAGTTTCTCTTCTTGTTAAAAAATAAATCATAAGTGTTAGAAATAGTATTTCGGCCGGGCGCGGTGGCTCAAGCCTGTAATCCCAGCACTTTGGGAGGCCGAGACGGGCGGATCA
>NW_012114253.1:894634-897054 GCF_000951035.1 Colobus angolensis palliatus | reverse complement strand
TTTTTTTTTTTTTTTTTTTTTTTAGTAGAGATGGGGTTTCACCATGTTGGTCAGGCTGGTCTCAAACTCCTGATCTCTAAAAATCCACCCACCTTGGCCTCCCAAAGTGCTGGGATTACAGGTATGAGCCACCAGGCTTGGCCATGAACAAGATTTGTATGTAATTTTAAAGGATAATGAAGATTTTTGTTTGCCTTTTGAATAAACCACAGGAAAAAGAAAGGAAAGACAAGAGATAGATTGTTTGGAAAGCTAAGTCTTCCCTCTATCAATAAGTAAAATTTTATGCCTTTTAAAATTTTTTGAGTTATTTTTGGCTAAATGAATAACTTAGGGTGACCTAGAATTCTGTTTTATAATAGCAAGTATTTTAAACCTTTGATATTTGACCAACTTTCCAAAATCAAATTATAAATTATATCTTTTTCTGACTTAATTAATGTTTTAGATATTAGATCCCCTAAAGTCCAAAAATGACATATTTGACTTATTTGTATAAAAAAATCAGCCAGAAGCAGAGCTGGAAGTGGAGTTGGTCAGGTTATCCCCATGGGTGGAGAAGAGGAGGCCCAGGAGGAGGGGGTAAAAAGAAGGTGTAGGATCCTGGCTACCACTGAATCCAATACTGCTTAGCCTAGACCTCAGAGGCATAAAAAGAGAAGGGTGTCTCACCCCCCTTCCTCCTCTCCTCCCTCTCCTGAGCCTTAAGCCATGGCCGAGGCAGGGGCTGGGCTGAGCGAGACCCGCACTGAGACAACGGTTCCCGTGACAACCGAGCCCGAGAACCGCAGCTTTCCCATCAAACTTTGGAAACGGAAGCCAGAGAAAAAGGTGGAATGGACAAGTGACACGGTGGACAATGAGCGCATGCGCCGCCGCTCATCAAAATGCTGCTGTATTTATGAAAAACCTCGGGCTTTTGGCGACAGCTCCACGGAAAGTGATGAGGAGGAATAAGAGGGCTGTGGTCATACACACTGTGTACGTGGCCACCTCAAAGGATGGCGTCGTGCAACCCTGGGACCGACCCCCACCACACCTTCCCGGCCTCCTGACCCTTCCCAGCCCCCAGCAGGGCCAATGCAGCGCTAAATTCCTCTTTCCCCCACCCTTCCTGAATGTATCCATGTGGCTTCTTCTCCAGTACCCTCCTTCTCTCTCTTCTGCCTGATAGAGGGAAGAGGAAGAGGAGGGTAGACAGAGATCCTGGAATTCTGACTTGCTGCTATTTCAGAACTCAGACTCCTGAGTTCCCCCAGTTCTCATTTTTCCTCCCAATACCCACCCTTCTCTTTGGAGGGATCTAGGCACCTTGGTCCCAGCCTCTTCCTTTTGTTCTCGCTGTCAAACTGCCTGTCCTGGGATCTGGTTATCTTAGCCGTGCTCTCTCAACTTGAGTAGCAAACACTGAAATTGGGTTTTCAACAGTCCCAGCTTTCACTGCCAGGGTCCCAGTCAGATTCCAGAAATTCTCACCCTGACTGTGCTTGCTAATACTGGTTTAGAGCTATCCCACTAAAATATTTAATCCTAATTCTTAGTCCTTGCCTGTGGGATATGAGGTCCTACAGGAGACTCCCAGCCCTTCTCCTGCTAACTCTCCTCATGCCCCTCAAGAGGAGTTAGAAGAGAGTTCCTTGTCATTCTCACCTCTAATGGAAGATGGAACAAGAAATAATCATATCCTTTCTTCCCACCCTTCTCCTGTGATCTAGGATTTCTGACAAAGCTGGCTTGAAACTGGTCACTGAGAGCCAACTATCTCCTCAGCCTTTTGTTTTTCAGCTTCAGAGACAGATTCAGTAGAGGCCCAAGGACCTGGGTCCCTGGGAGAGGAAGGAAAAGGGAAGGAGCAAAGAGATGGGGGTATATCCCCCGCACTACACTCTTACCTCTTAATTCCTAGGCTTTGATTTCTCTGCCAGCCCAGATGTTCAGTTCTCTTGGCCCTCCCTACCCCTTTGCTGGGATCTGGTTGTCATTTTCTTTTGCCAGTTCTGTTGCCATACACAGTTGTAGAGACCAGTCAAATCCACACCACCACTGAGATCTCATTCATTGCCACAGGTGCACAAAATAAATAACCCAAAATCACATGCACAAAAAGTCATACAGGAAGCATTGTGAAATATGAAACGGTGTTTGGCTTTCTTTGGGTTATAGTTGTATAAATATGTTGTTGGTATGTGTTCCAAAATTATGGGAAACGCCTATGTTATTAATAGTTATCATTGTTATGTAAAATCATTGAAAGCCATAGAAGTAACCACAATTCCTAGTCAAATGTGACTTTAACAATGGCTGTCCTAAGACTTTTTGTCATCCACAGACAATTATTGTCTTGTTTTAATCCTCTTCGAAAGGTGGTTTATAATTAGCTATAGGTCTTTGACAGGTGCTCTTTTTTTTTTTTTTTTTTT
>NW_012114253.1:885268-887469 GCF_000951035.1 Colobus angolensis palliatus | reverse complement strand
TTTTTTTTTTTTTTTTTTTGACACAGAGTCTTGCTCTGTTGCCCAGGCTGGAGTGCAGTGGCTGGGTCTCAGCTCACTGCAAGCTCCGCCTCCCGGGTTCACACCATCACGCCATTCTCCTGCCTCAGCCTCCCAAGTAGCTGGGACTACAGGCAGCCGCCACTATGCCCGGCTAATTTTTTGTATTTTTAGTAGAGATGGGGTTTCACCTTGTTAGCCAGGATGGTCTTGATCTCCTCACCTTGTGATCTGCCAGCCTCGGCCTCCCAAAGTGCTGGGAATACAGGCGCCACCACGCCTGGCCCCAGCTGCTTTTCTATAACATGGCCAGGCTGAGAATTTCCTAAATTTTTAACTTCTGCTTCCCTTTTGATTAAACGTTGTCTTCTCATGTTTCACTATAAGCATCAAGAGAAGCTATGCTGCACTCTCATACTTTGCATAGAGATTTCTTCTGTCAATTATCCTATTTCATTGCTTGTAAATTCCTGCTTCTACAAAAAACTAAGACATGAACACAATTCAGCCATGCTCTTTAAAGACCACTTTACAACAAGGGTGGCCTTTCTTTCAGTTTCCAACAACATGTTTGTCATTTCTGTCTTTGACCTTTATCGTCCATATTTCTACCAACATTTTAATCACAAGCACTTAGGAAACCTCCAAGAAGATGGAGGCTTTCTCTACAGCTGTCCTCTTCTGAGTCCTCACCAGAATCACTCTTAATGTTCTGTTCACAGCAATAAAGGTTTTTTCTAGTATTCATTTCCAAACTCTTCCAAGTCCCTGCCTATTGCCTAGTTCCAAAGCTACTTACACATTTTTAGGTAATTGTTACAGGAGCACCTCACTTCTTTTTCAAATAAAAAAATTTTTTTTGAGACAAGATCTTGCTGTGTCACCCATGCTGCAGTACACTAGTGCCCTTATGGCTCACTGCAGCCTCTGCCTCCCTGGTGTCAGGCATCTGAGCCCAAGCCAAGCCATCATATCCCCTGTGACCTGCACATATACATCCAGATGGCCTGAAGCAAGTGAAGAAAAATAAAAGAAGTGAAAATGGCCAGTTCCTGCCTTAACTGCTGATATTCCACCCTTGTGATTTGTTCCTGTCCCACCTTAACTGAGCGATTAACCTTGTGAAATTCCTTCTCCTGGCTCAGAAGCTCCTCACTGAGCATCTCATGACCCCTGCCCCTGCCCGCCAGAGAACAACCCCCTTTGACTGAAATTTTCCATTACCTTCGCAAATCCTATAAAACGGCCCCACCCCTATCTCCCTTCACTGACTCTTTTCAGACCCAGCCTGCCTGCACCCAGGTGAAATAAACAGCCTTGTTGCTCACACAAAGCCTGTTTGGTGGTCTCTTCACACGGACATGCGTGACACCTGGCTCAAGCAATCCTCTGGCCTCAGCCTCCCAAGTAGGTGGGATCACAGGTGCACTGCACCACACCTGGCTAATTAAAAAAAATTTTTTTTGGTAGAGATGAGGTCTCATTATGCTGCCCAGGCTGTTCTTGAACTCCTGGGCTCAATCAATCCTCCTGCCTTGGCCTCCCAAAGTGCTGAGATTACAGGCATGAGCCATCGCACCCAGCTGTCAGCACCTCACTTCTTGGTACCAATTTTTGTCTTAGTTCATTTCTGCTGCTATAACAAAATAACTTAGACTGGGTAATTTATTAACAATACAGATTTATTACTTACAACTCTGGAGGCTGGGAAGTCCGAGATCAAGGCACCAGCAAATTTGGTGTCTATTGAGGTTCCCTCTCTGCTTCCAAGATGGCACCTTCTTGCTGCATCCTCACATGGTGGAAGGGGTGAACACTGTCCTCACATGGCAGAAGGGAACTCACTAACTCCTTCAGGCCTCTTTTTTTTTTTTTTTGAAACGGAGTCTCACTCTGTTGTAGCAGGATGAGCTGCAGACAAAACTCCTCAGACACCGAGTTAAAGAAGGAAGGGGTTTATGCAGCCGGGGGCGTCAGCAAGACTCCTGTCTCAAGAGCCGAGCCCCTCCCCCAAGTGAGCAATTCCTGTCCCTTTTAAGGGCTCACAACTCTAAGGGGGTGCGTGTGAGGGTCGTGATTGATTGAGCAAGCAGGGGGTACGTGACTGGGGGCTGTGTGCACCAGTAAATAGATTGGAACAAAACAAGATAGGGATTTTCACAGTGCATTTTCTTTTTTTTTTT
>NW_012114253.1:880619-885218 GCF_000951035.1 Colobus angolensis palliatus | reverse complement strand
AGTGCAGTGGCGAGATCTCCACTCACTGCAAGCTCCGCCTCCCGGGTTCACACCATTCTCCTGCCTCAGCCTCCCGAGTAGCTGAGACTACAGGCACCCGCCACTGCGCCCGGCTAATTTTTGTATTTTTAGTAGACACGAGGTTTCACCGTGTTAGCCAAGATGGTCTCGATCTCCTGACCTTGTGATCCGCCCATCTCGGCCTCCCAAAGTGCTGGGATTACAGGCGTGAGCCACCGCACCCAGCCTTGATGGGTGCTCTTAAAGGCAGGTTTCTGATAACTTTGGAGATTGTGACATTAGAATAGAGGAAAAACTTTCAGGACTGTCATAGAGAGCTAAAATGTTTATGAATATCAAGCAGAACAGGTGTTAATTGCATGGACTGAAATAATAACAGAAGACTGAAATAATCCTTTCATGACTTTTTGCTTAAAATGTTGCTGATCCTTTGTTTTGTTTTTCAGAGGCAAGATAACTTTTAAGTTATTTACTTTTTTTTTTTTTTTTTTGAGACAGAGTCTTGCTCTGTTGCCCAGGCTGGAGTGCAGTGGCGCAATTTCAGCTGACCACGACCTCCACCTCCTGGGTTCAAGCAATTCTTGTGCAGCAGACTCCTGCGTAGCTGGGACTACAGGTGCGCACCACCACACCCAGTTAATTTTTTAGTAGAGATGGGGTTTTGCCATGTTGACCAGGCTGATCTCAAACTCCTGACCTCACGTGATCTTTCCACCTCAGCTTCCCAAAGTGTTGGGATTACAGGCATGAGCCACCGCGCCCGGCCTATTTACAGTCTTTGATAATTGAGTGAAGTATACTCCTATAAACAAATGTTGGGGCATATTCGTTTCTCTCTACCTTATTTATCCAGAATTTGGAAACCACTTGTGAGTATTTTTAACTTATGGCAATATAGTTATTTGCATAAGTGCAGTAAGAATCTGTCTTCATTTGTAACAGGACACAATTGGAGAAACTGGTAATTTTACCAAGGCTTTGACTGGAATGCCATGCTTTTCTTTAAGGAATCAAAATTGACATATGGAGCCAATAAAAGCCCCTTGGGAAAACTGGCTTTATACCTTGTCTACACAGTCCCTGTACAGGGTTCCTGACCTGTGGTAAGTAAAGAATGTCACTTTCTGACAGGCCCAGGAGCCCCAAGTTATATTGGGACCTCAAGAGGAAAGAAATTTACCCAACTCATACAGGTATTTGACAGTAATAACTCATGGCTTGGCTTGACTTTAAAAAAAAAAAGTCTTATCCAAGATTCCTTATGGAGCAAAGTTCCATCAAAGTCAATTTAAAAAAGGAGCCTACATGGCAAATAATTATTCTTGTTGCACTTTATACAAATAATCAGGCCAAGTATAATAAGACTAGTGCTTATTTTGCAAACAAATCAGTCTTACAATGATTTGTCTTTAGTAAAAATGAGGGCTGGAAAGAGAAAAATTGTTTCAAGAACTATGGTACACTTGTTATTAAGTTCTAGTCCCGTCAGTTGTTTTTGAGTTTTTTTCTACAATTTAGACTGACCCTGCTTATTCCTGTGAACCAACCAATGATCTCTGGCTACAGCTAAGAAGAAACAAGAGGGATGGCTAATGTAAAAATCTAGACCAATATTCCATTTCTAGGCATGTATTGGAATCAGCTAGCAACCTTATGTCAGCTTGGTTCCAACAGTTGCCTGGTTCATGGGAAACCTTCTTAATTTACTTTACCTGGGATAATTTAACTTATTTTGCTTAACTGTTGTGGAATATATTGCCATTGTACTCTTTGTGTAGGAATGCAGGATAAGCTTACTCAATGGTTTCTTAAATTGAACACTTACTAATCTTCCAGATACCACCTTTGGTCAGAACTCAGAGTTATGAGTAGCCCTCACCATACAGATGATTTCTGACTGAACTCCTCTCTACCCTAAATACAAGAGACCCTAATGGTTAGGCAGGAATATCATCTCCCCTATCCAGCCTGAAGAAGTCACAGAAGATTGATCTTTGTCCCTTTATAACCCTTAGGATTAAGGGGACCCTTGTAAAAGGGAGGGGGAAAATACGTCAGAGGTATTTGAACCAGAGCAATTCTATCTTGAACAGGGAGTGGGTAAAATAAGGCTGAGACCAGGCTGGGCATGGTGGCTCACGCTGGTAATCCCAACACTTTGGGAGGCCGAGGCAGGTGGATCATGAGGTCAGGAGTTCGAGACTAGCCTGACTAACATGGTGAAACCCTGTCTCTACTAAAAATACAAAAATTAGCCAGGCATGGTGGTACACACCTGTAATCCCAGCTACTCAGGAGGCTGAGAGAGGAGAATCGCTTGAACCCGGGAGGTGGAGGTTGCAGTGAGACGAGATCGTGCCATTGCACTCCAGCCTGTCCTGGGATCAAACTGCCTAGGTGACAGCGCAAGACTTCGTCTCTAAATAAATAAATAAATAAATAAAGCTGAGCTCTACTGGGCTGCATTCCAAGGAGGTTAGGCATTCTTAGTCACAGGATGACATAGCAGGTCAGCACAAGATACAAGTCACAAAGACCCTGTTGATAAAACAGGATGCAGTAAAGAAGCCAGCCAAAACCCACCAAAACCAAGATGGTGATGAAAGCGACCTCTGGTCATCCTCGCTGCCCATTATACGTGAATATAATACATTAGCATGCTAAAAGACATGGCAACAGTGCCATGACAGTTTACAAATGCCATGGCAACATCTGGAAGTTATCCTATATGGTCCTAAAAGGGGAGGAATCCTCATTTCTGGGAATCGCCTGCCTCTTTCATGGAAAACTCATGAATAATTTATCCCTCGTTTAGCATATACTCAAGAAATAACTATAAGTATAATCAATTGAGCAGCCCATTCCGCTGCTCTGCCTATAGAATAGACATTCTTTTATTCCTTTACTTTCTTAATAAACTTGCTTTCACTTTATGAACTCACTCTGAATTCTTTCTTGTGTGAGGTCCAAGAACCCTCTCTTGGGGTTTAGATTGGGACCTCTTTCTGGTAACATTGTTATCACACTCAAGAATTTTTTATAACAATATATTTAAATAGAATTCACATCTCATACAATTCACCCATTTAAAGAATATAATTCTATGCTTTTAGCATACCCAGCGTTATGAAATGATCAGCACAATCAATTTCAGAATTTTTTATCACCCTAAAAAGAAGCCTGTACCCGTTAACAGTCGCTCCCCATTTTTCCTTCAAACCTCTTCTCCTGCTCCTTACCCCTCACCCCAGCACTAGGCAGCTACCAATCGACGTTCTGTCTCTGTGGATTTGCCTATTCTGGACATTTCAAAAAAATGGAATTATACAATATGTGGTCCTTTGTAGCTGGCTTCTTTCCGTTTGCGTAATGTTTTCAAGATCTGTCCATTTTGTAGCACATGTCAATACTTCTTTTCTTTTTTGAATTGAGGTAAAAGTCACCTAACGTTCACCATTTCAATAATTTTAAAGTGTACAAGTCAGTGGCTTCCAGTACATTCACAATGTTGGGCAACTGTCTTATCCTCTTCCTGCTGTTGCAACAAAATATCTTAGACCGGGTAATTTATAAACAACAAAAATTTATTTCTCACAGTTCTGGAGGCGTCAGAAGATTTGGTGTCTGATGAGGGCCTACTAATAGTAGATGGTGCCTTCTCTGTGCCTTCACATGGCAGAAGGGTGCTAACCAGCTCCTTCTGACCTCTTTTATTTTTTAATTAATTAATTATTATTTTTTTGAGTCAGGGTCTCATTGTGTCACCCAGACTGAAGTGCAGTGGCAAGATCAAGGCTCACTACAGCCTCAACATCCCGCGGCTCAGGTGATCCATCTCAGCCTCCCGAGTAGCTGGGACTACAGGCACGCACAACCATGCCCGGGTAGTTTTTGTATTCTTTATAGAGACAGGTTTTCACCATGTTGCCCAGCCTGGTTTTGAACTCCTAGGCTCAAGTAACCTACCTGCCTTGGTCTTCCAAAATGCTAGGATTATAGGCGTGAGCTACCGCACCCAGCCTTCTGACCTCTTTTATAATGGACTAACCCCATCTTATGACCTTGTCACCTGCTAACGGCCCCACCTCTTAATACTATCCCATTGGGTATTAGGTTCCAACATATAAATTTGGGGGGTACACCAACATTCAGACCACAGGATTTTCCCCTAGCTCCCCAAATTCATGGTCTTCTCCATGCAAAATTCCATCTCAATAGCTCCCAAGATCTTGTTCTAGCAACAACTCAAAAGTCTTCAGTCCAGAATCTCATCTAAATCAGATATAAGTGACTCAAAAGTGTGATTAGGGCCAAGTGCGGTGGCTTATGCCTATAATCCCAGCACTTTGGAAGGCTGAGGTGGGGGGATCAATTGAGGTCAGGCATTTGAGACCAGCCTGGTCAACATGACAAAACCCCATCTCTACTAAAAATACAAAAGTTAGCCAGGCATGGTGGTGCATGCCTGTAGTCCCAGCTACTCTGAGGCAAAAGAATCGCTTGAACCCAGAAGAGGGAAGTTGCAGTGAGCTGAGATCACGCCACTGCACTTCAGCCTGGGCAACAGAGCAAGACTCT
>NW_012114253.1:871675-876416 GCF_000951035.1 Colobus angolensis palliatus | reverse complement strand
TCACCCAGGCTGGAGTGCAGTGGCACGATCTCGGCTCACTGCAACCTCTGCCTCCCAGGTTCAAGCAATTCTCCTGCCTCAACCTCCCAAGTGGCTGGAATCACAGGCGCCCACCAGCATGCCCGGCTGTTTTTTATATTTTTAGTAGAGACAGGGTTTCACCATATTGGCCAGGCTGGTCTCGAATTCTTGACCTCAAGTGATCCACCCGACTCGGCCTCCCAAAGTGCTGGAATTACGGGCGTGAGCCACCACGCCCAGCCCCAGGCCTCTTTCATAAGGGAACTAAGTACCTCCTGAAGTCCCCACCTCTTAATAGTATTACATTGGGTATTAGGTTCTAACATATGAATTTTGGGGAGAAATGAACATTCAGACCATAGCAGCAACCATCATCACGAGAACGTTTTCATCACCCTAAAAAGACTCCTTGTAGCTCTTAGACAGTCACTCCCCATTCCCCACCCCCTCAGCCCTAGGCAACCGCTAATCTGCTTTCCGTCTCTATAGATTTGCCTATTCTAGACATTTCATACAAATGGAATTGTACAATATGTGGCTTTTTATATTTGGCTTATTTCATTTGGTATAATGTTTTCAATATTTTTTCCAGGTTGTACTGCATATTAGTACATCATTCTGAATAGCATTCCATTTTATGGATATACTACATTTTGTTTATCCATTTATGAGTTGATGGACATTTGGCTTGTGTCTACCTTTTGACTATTATAAATAATGCTGCTCTGAACATTGGTGTGCAAGTTTTTGCTTGAACACTTGTGTTCAATTCTCTTGGATATATATCTAGGAGTGGAAGTGCTGGGTCATATGGTAATTCCATGTTTAACTTTTTGAAGAATTGCTAAACTGTTTTTCACAGAGACGACACCATTTTACATGTCCAGAAGCAATGTATGAGGGTTCCAATTTCTACATATTTTTACACTTCTTTGAGTCTGTCTTTTTTTATTACAGTGAGTGTGAAGTGGTTTTGTTGGCATTGACTAATTTGGTTAACTTGAATCTTAAACTCAGCTGATAAAAAAAGAAATAGATAATTTCCGTTGACCCCACTGACTAATGATGTTGGGCATCATTTCTTGGCTTATTGGTCATTGTATATCTTCTTTGGAGAAATGTCTATTCAAGTCCTTTGCCCTTTTTTTTTTTTTTTTTTTTTGAGAGAGAGAGAGTCTGGAGTGCAGTGGTGCAATCATGGCTCACTGCAGCCTCAACCTCCCAGGTTCAAGCAATCCTCCCACCTTAGCCTCCTGAGTAGCTAGGACTACAGGTGTATGCCATCATGACCAGGTAATTTTTGTATTTTTTTGTAGACAGGGTTTCATCATGTTGCCCAGGCTGATCTCAAACTCCTGGGTTCAAGTAGTCCTCCCACCTTGGCCTCCCAAAGTGTTGGAATTACAGGTGTGAGCCACTGCCCCCAGCCTTTTGTCCATTTTTAAAATCAGACTGTCTTTTTGTTGTTGTGTTGTGGAAGTTCTTTACATATTCCGGTTACTAGATCCTTATCAGATATATGATTTGCAAATATTTTCTCTATTTCTGTAGGATGTCTTTTTACTTTCTTTATTATGTCCTTTGATGCACAAATATTTTAAATGTTGATGAAGTTCAATTCATTTTTTTCTTTTGTAGTTTGGGCTTTTGGTGTCATACATAAGAACTCATTGCCAAATCCAAGGTTATGAAGATTTATCCCTATGTTTTCTTCTAGGAATTTTTTAGTTTTAACTCTTACATTTAGCCATTTAATCCATTTTCAGTTAATTTTTCTTTGAGAGAGAAGGTTTCATTCTGTCACTCAGGCTGGAGTGCAATGGTACCACCATGGCTCAATGCAGCATCAACCTCCTGGGCTCAAGTGACCTTCCTGCCTCAGCCTCCTAAAGTGCTGGGTTTACAGGCATGAGCCACTGTGCCTGGCTCAGTTAATTTTTGTATATGGCATGAGGTAAGGGTGTCCAAACTCAGTCTTGCATGTGAATATCCAGTTGTCCCAGCACTATTTGTTGAAAAGACTATCCTTTCCCCCATTGAATGCTTTTGGCACTCTTGTAGAAAATTATTTTATCATACATTTATGGGTTGATTTCTGGACTTTCATTTGTATTCCATTGATTTCTATGTCTGTCCTCCTGCCCAGCACTACACTGCCTTGAATAATGTAGCTTTCTAGTATGCTGTGAAAACAAGAATTGCAAGCCCTCGGCTGGGCGCGGTGGCCCATGCCTGTAATCCCAGCACTCTGGGAGGCTGAGGTGGGTGGATCACGAGGTCAGGAGATCAAGACCATCCTGGCCAACATGGTGAAACCCTGTCTCTACTCAAAATACAAAAATTAGCTGAGCATGGTGGCAGGCGCCTGTAGTCCCAGCTACTTGGGAGGCTGAGGCAGGAGAATCGCATGAACAAGGGAGGTGGAGGTTGCAGTGAGCGGAGATGGTGCCACTGCATTCCAGCCTGGGCAACACAACGAGACTCTGTCTCAAAAAAAAAAAAAAAAAAAGGCCAGGCGCGGTGGCTAATGCCTCTAATCCCAGCACTTTGAGAGCCTGAGATGGGTGGATCACAAGGTCAGGAGTTCAAGATCAGCCTGGCCAGGATGGTGAAACTCTGTCTACTAAAAATACAAAAATTAGCCCGGCGTGGTGGCGGGTGCCTGTAATCTCAGCTATTTGGGAGGATGAGGCAGAAAATTGCTTGAACCTGGGAGGTGGAGGTTGCAGTGAGCCAAGAATGCGCCACTGCACTCCAGCCTGGAAGACAGAATGAGACTCTGTCTCAAAAAAAAAAAAAGTGTGATCTATCCTGAGGCAAATGACAAATTCTTCTTCAGCAGTGAACCTGTGAAATCAAACAAGGTATGTGCTTTCTTTTTTTTTTTTTTTTGAGACGGAGTCTCACTCTGTCGCCCCTGCTGGAGTGCAGTGGCTCACTGCAAGCTCCGCCTCCCGGGTTCACGCCATTCTCCTGCCTCAGCCTCCTGAGTAGCTGGGACTACAGGCGCCGCCACCTCGCCCAGCTAGTGTTTTGTATTTTTCAGTAGAAACGGGGTTTCACTGTGTTACCCAGGATGGTCTCGATCTCCTGACCTCGTGATCCACCCATCTCCGCCTCCCAAAGTGCTGGGATTACAGGCTTGAGCCACCGCGCCCGGCCGGTATGTGCTTTCTAAATACAATGGTGGGACAGGCAAGGACAGACATTTTTATTCCAAACAGGAGTAGGAAAGAAGAAAGAAGTAAGAGATCTCAACCAAATAAAAAACCCAACAAGGCAAACATTAAATCTTAAGTCAAGAATATTCTTCCTTGACTCGATATTCTGCAATCTGGACACACCGGGTTGGGGACTGGACTCCCAAGCCTCCAGACAACCTTGTTCCCATGGCTTTGTTAGGCCCAGCCCATACCACACCTGTCATAGGTTAGAGTCCGGTGCCTACAGCTGTCTCAAGCTGGAATTGCATGCCCATGGCTCTACCTTTCTAGGGTCTTGAGAACAGCCCCACTCCCACATCTCTGCTAAGGATTTCCCTGTTGGAGGCTCTCTGAGGTGGTCTCACCCTTGTGATAGCTTCTGCCTGGGTCATGATGCCAAGGTTCCGGGTGGCTCCATCCTTTAAAATGTAGGTGGAGACAGGCATGTCCCACATCTCATGCACTCTTTGGACCAGTGGAGATGGCACCATGAAGACTTCGCAAAGGTTACTGTGTGTGCCTTCTGGAGGAGCAGCCTGAGTTACACAGCTGGGGTGGCCAAGGAGCACTGAAATCATTTTGTTCCCAAGGCCTTAGCATTCTGGGCCTGTGCTGGGATAAGCAGCCCCAACAGTCTCCAAAATGTCTTTGGGGTCATCCTTCCATTCCAGATGAACAGCATCTGTTCCAAATGGTTGCTTGGCCACACCCTTGGTGTTCCCTCCCAACCATGATTTTTCTTTTCCTTTTTTTTGAGACAGGGTCTTTCTCTGTCACTCAGGCTAGAGTACAGTGGTGCAATCTCAGCTCACTGCAGCTGCAACCTCCCAGGCTCAAGCAATCCTCCCAGCTCAACCTCCGGAGTAGCTGGGACTACAGGTGCTTGCCACCGCGCCCCACTAATTTTTTGTATTTTTAGTAGAGACAGGGTTTCACTGTGTTAGCCAGGCTGGTCTCGATCTCCTGACCTCGTGTTCCACCTGCCTCAGCCTCCCAAAGTGCTGGGATTACAGGCGTGAGCCACCGTGCCCGGCAAAAAGAATCTTTTATGCAACAACCGGGAGACCACAGGCTTTCCCAGCCTTGCGTTTGAAGGCTTCTGCAGGAAATTCACCTTGTTTTCACCCAGCTGTGCTTTCTGTGCATTTGGAAATGATGCCACCCGCATGTATCTGTGTGGCAGCAAAATCCGGGCTACGGCCTTTCATCATTTTCCTGCCAGAAGCCTGCAGAGCCTGCTCCAGCCCAGCACCAGCTCAGCACCTCCCAGCAGGCCCTGGAGGCCACCCATGGTACCCCCTGGCTAATTGGCTGCCACTGGTGCTGCTGGAAGTCAAGCAATGTGGCCACTGCCGCCCTCCACTTCCTCCGTCAGTATTTTTAGCGTCTTTTCTCTGCCAACCCAACTCACAGACATGCCACATGCGTTCGCCTGCAGGAGCAGTTTGGATATTCTGCTGTTTAATAGCCTTCGCGCTTATGCAGACCCAGGAGCAGGACTGTGTGGTTGAATATAC
>NW_012114253.1:863424-867570 GCF_000951035.1 Colobus angolensis palliatus | reverse complement strand
GGATGGTCTCGATCTCCTGACCTCGTGATCTGCCCGTCTCGGCCTCCCAAAGTGCTGGGATTACAGGCTTGAGCCACCGCGCCCGGCCTGAAAAAAATTTTGATAGGCAATGAACTGAATCTATAGATCAATTTGGGGAATAATACCATCTTATAAAATAATACCATCTTATAAATATTAAGTTTTCCAATCTATGAACATGGGTTATATTTCTATTTTTTTAGGTCTTCTTTAAGAAGATTTGGGCAGGGCACAGTGGCTCACACCTATAATCCCAACACTTTGGGAGGCTGAGGCAGGTGGGTCGCTTGAGCCTAGGAGTTTAAGACCAGTTTGGATGACATAGTGAGACCTCCATTTCTACAAAAAATAAACAAAATTAGCCAAGGGTGGGGTGGCACACGCACCTGTAGTCCCAGCTACTGGGGAGGCTGAGGTGGGAGGATCACTTGAGCCTGGGAGGTCAAGGTTGCCTGGGAGCCACTGCACCTACACTCCAGCCTGGGCAACAGAGTGAGGGTCTGTCTGTCTCCCTCTCTCTCTCACATGCACACATAAAGATTTGCAATGGTATGCAGTTTCAGTGTATAAGATTGCATTTCTTTGGTAGAAATTATTTTATTATTTTTAATCCTAATGTAAATAAAATTGTTTAATCAATTTTACTTCAAGATTATCTACTGCTAGTGTATAAAAATACCATTTATTGGCCAGGCGCTGTGGCTCATGCCTGTAATCCCAGCACGTTGGGAGGCCAGGGCGGGCGGATCACCTGAGGTTGGGAGTTGGAGACCAACCTGACCAACATGGAGAAACCCCGTCTCTACTAAAAATACAGAATTAGCCAGGCGTGGTGGTGCATGCCTGTAATCCCAGCTACTCGGGAGGCTGAGGCAGGAGAATCACTTTAACCCAGGAGGCAGAGGTTGTGGTGAACCAAGATCATGCCATTGTACTCCAGCCTGGGCAATGACAGCAAAACTCTGTCTCAAAACAAAAAGGAAACAAACAAACAAAAAACCATTTCTTTTTATATATTAATTTTGTTTCCTGCAACCTCAGTGAGTTTATTTATTAGTTCTAATAGTTTTTAAAGTGGACTCCTTAGGATTTTCTATATACAAAATGATGTCACGTGAGAATTGATATTGTTTAATTATTCCTTTCCAATCTGTATGTCTTTTATTGTTTTTTTTTTCTTGCCTGATTGCTTTGGCTAGCCTCTCCAGTACAATGTTCAATAGTAGTGGTGAGAGCAAATATTCCTGTGTTCTTGATCTTAGGGGAAACACCAGTAAGTATGATATTAACTGTGGGTTTTTTATAAATGTACATGGTATGGTTTGGCTATGTCCCCACCCAAATCTCATCTTGAACTCCCATATGTTGTGGCAGGGACCCAGTGGGAGGTAATTAAATTATGGGGGCATGTCTTGCCCATGCTGTTCTTGTGATAGTGAATAAGTCTCATGAGATCTGATGGTTTTAAAAAATGGGAGTTTCCAATTGCACAAGCTCTTCTTTTCTTGTCTGCCATCATGTGAGATGTGCCTTTCACCTTCCATCATGATTGTGAAGCCTCCCCAGCCACGTGGAACTGTAAGTTCATTAATCCTCTTTCTTTTGTAAATTGCCCAGTCTTTATGTCTTTATCAGCAGCATGGACTAATATCATCCATTATCAGGTTGAAGAAAGTTCCCTTCTCTTTCTCGTTTGTCAAGTCTTTTTAACACAAGATGTTAGAACTTTCCAAATATTTTTTTCTGCATCAACTGAGATGATCATATAGTTTTATTCCTTTATTGTGTATTAATATGGTGTATTATTATATTGATTGATTTTTGTATGGTGAACCAATCTTGTATTCCTGGGATAAATCCCAGTTGGCCATGACATATAATCCTTTTAAGATGCTGCTGGATTCTGTTTGCTGATATTTGCTTGAGAATTTTTGCATGTTTATTCACAAGAGATATTGGTCTATAGCTTTCTTTTCTTGGGATGTTTCTGTCTGGCATTGGTATCAGGGTAATACAAGTGTCAAAAAATGAGCTGGGAAGTGTTCCCTCCTTTATTTTTGGGGAAGGGTTTTAGAAGGACTGGTGCTAATTCTTCCGTAAATGGTTGATATAATTCACCAGTAACACCATGTAGTCCTGGGGCTTTTCTTTGTTGGAAGTTTTTCGACTACTGATTGAATCTCTTTACTTGTCATAGGTCTATTTAGACTTTTTTTTTCTCTTTTTGATTCACTTTTGGCAGTTTGTCTTTTGAGAAATTTATCCATTTCATCTATGTTATCTAATTTGTTAGTATACAATTGTTCATAGTATTCTCCTATATCCTTTTTATTTCTGTAAGGTTGGCGGTAATGTTCCCATTTTCATTTCTGATTTTTATAATTTGAGTTTTCTCCCTTTTTTGATTGGCCAGTCTAGCTAAAAGTTTGTCAATTTTGTCAATCTCTTCAAAGAAACAACTTTGGTTTCCTTGATTTTATCTATTGTTCCTCGTTTTCTACTTAGCTTATCTCCCTCTAATCTTTATTATTTTCTTCCTTATGCTTGGCTTCCGTTTGCTCTTCTTTTTTCTAGTTAAAGTGGAAGGTTAGGCTATTCACTTGAGATTGTGGGACATGCTCAGACTCTAGAGTTGACATAAAGATTTTTTTTCTTTTTTGAGACAGACTCTCACTCTGTCGTGTAGGTTGGAGTGCAGTGGCATGATCTCGGATAACTGCAACCTCCGCCTCCCAGGCTCAAGTGATTCTCATGCCTCAGCCTCCCAAGTAGCTAAGATTACAGGTGTGCACCACTACACCTGGCTAATGTTTATATTTTTGGTAGAGATGGAGTTTTGCCATGTTGCCCAGGCTGGTCTTGAACCCCTGAGCTCAAGTGATCCGCCCGCCTCGGCCTCCCAAAGTGTTGGGATTACAGACATGAGCCACTGAGCCTGGCAGCACAATTGTTTTTAAATGAAAACATTTAAGCCAAAGAAGATGCAGAAATAAATCATATCTGAAATTCCCTTATTTGGCTAGAACAGAACATTATGAGAGTCAGTTGCCAGAAATCCTCCTCTGGGAAGGTCTCCAGTCAGGGAGGCACTAATCTAAACAAATTTCATCAGAACCTTCCATCTATGGAAACTTGAAAACTCCCTGCTTTGTTAAGTTTGATATGTAAATCCTTTATCTCTGAATATTCCATGAGTTCCTTGTCACTGAGTGGATCCTGTGCACGCATAAATAAGACTCGTCTCTTGTTCATCTGCCTATTGTTACCTAATTTGCAGGCCCCCAACCATCAGATCTAAGTTGGAAGAGTAAAAGTTTTTCTCCTAACAAGATTCTTCTCCTTCTTCTACTCCTCCTTCTTCTACAGGAGGCTACAGGAGTGTACTCGGCTAATTTTAAAACTTTTTTTATCGATATGGGATCTCACTGTTTTGCCCAGGCTGGTCTCGAACTCCTAGCCTCCTTTTTTGTTTTTTTTTTGAGACAGAGTTTTGCTCTTGTTGCCCAGGCTGGAGTGCAGGAGCAGCTCGGCTCACTGCAACCGCCACCTCCCAGGTTCAAGCGATTCTCCCGCCTTAGCCTCCTGAGTAGCTGGGATTACAGGTGCCTGCCACCATGCCTGGCTAATTGTTTTGTATTTTTAGTAGAGACAGGGTTTCACCATGTTGGCCAGACTGGTCTCCATCTCCCAACCTCAGGTGATCCACCCGCCTCAGCCTCCCAAAGTGCTGGGATTACAGGCATTGGCCACCGCGCCGGGCCCTTTTATTTTTTTTAAGATAGGGCCTTGCTCTGTCACCCAGGCTGGAGTGCAGTAGTGTAATCATAGTTCACCGCAGCCCTGAACTCCCAGGCTCAAGAGGTCCTCCCACCTCAGCCTCCCAAGTAGCTGATACCATAGGCATGTGCCACCTCACCCAGCTAATTTTACTTTTTGTGAAGATGAGGTCTCACTATGCTGCCCAGTCTGGCTCTTTTTTTTTTTTTCAATGTAGAGGTTTACAGCTATAAATTTCCATCTGAGTGACACTTTTCACTGCATCTCTTTGTTTATTTGTTTGTTTGTTTGTTTGTTTGTTTGTTTTTGAAGTGGAGTCTCACTCTGTCGCCCAGGCTGGAGTGCAGT
>NW_012114253.1:844078-863339 GCF_000951035.1 Colobus angolensis palliatus | reverse complement strand
AGGATGGTCTCGATCTCCTGACCTCGTGATCCACTCACCTCGGCCTCCCAAAGTGCTGGGATTACAGGCTTGAGCCACCGCACCCGACCTTTGTTTATTTTTTTATTGCCAAATAATATTCTCTTGTATGGCTATACCACATTTTATTTTCAGATGGAGATTTTCTTTTTATTTGTCTTTGAAGATAATTTATTCACCTTCTTTCTATTTGTTTTATTTTTAGAGCAGTTTTAGTCTCATAGCAAAAGTGAGCAGAAGGTACACAGCTATCCCAGATACCCTCTACCCCCTCAGATATAATACAAAGCCTCCTCCATTATCAACATTCCTCACCAAAGTATTAATACCTTGGTTATAATTCATGAACCTGCATTGACATATCATCACCCCAAGTCCACAGTTCACATTAGGGTTTACTGTTGGTGTTGTACACCCTGTGAGTTTGGACACATATATACCGACAGGTATCCACCATTGTGGTATCACATAGAGTAGTTTCACTGCCCTGAAGAGCCTCCGTGCTCCACCTGTCCATCCCTCCTTCCCTCCAAACCCTGGCAGACACTGATCTTTTTACTGTCTCCATAGTTTTGCTTTTTTCAAAATGCTGTGTAGTTGGAGTCATAGTCTTTTCATATTGTTTTCTTTCACTAATATACATTTAAGTTTCCATTGTGTCTTTTCATGGTTTTATAGCTCATTTCTTTTCTTCTTCTTTTTTTTTTTTTTTTGAGACAGGGTCTCTGTAGCCTCAACTTCCTGGGCTGAAGCAATCCTCCCACCTCTGCCTCCTGAGCAGCTGGGACCACAGGCACAAGCCATCACGCCCAACTAATTTTTGTATTTTGTAGAGATGGAGTCCTAGTTTGTCGCCCCAGTCCCACTATGTTGCCTCAGCCTCCCAAAGTCCTGGGATTATGGGTGTGAACCGCCGGTGCCTGGCTGCTCATGACTTTTTAGCACTGGATAATATTCTGCTCTCTGGATATGCCACAGTTTATTTATCCATTTACCTGCTCATGGACATCTTGTTTGCTTCTAAGTTTTGACAATTATGCATAAAACTTCTGCAAACATCTGCGTGTAGTTTTTGTATGGACACACATTTTCAACTAATTTGGTCAATACCAAGGAATTAGATTGCTGGATTATATGATATAACAGTATGTTTAATTTTGTAAGAAACTGCCACTATCTTCCAAAGACATTTTGCATTCCCATCAGCAAAGAAAGAGAATTCCTGTTGCTCCACATCCTCGCCAGCATTTGGTGTTGTCAGGGTTTTGGATTTTGGCCATTGTAATAGGTGAGTAGTGGTATCTCATTGTTGTTTTAATTTGTGTTGCCCTCATGACATATGATGTGGAGCATCTTTTCATATGCTTATTTGCCATCTGTATATCTTCTTTTTTTTTTTTTTGGAGACAGAGTCTCACTCTCTTGCCCAGGCTGGAGTGCAGTGACACAATCATGGCTCACTGCAGCCTCAACTTCCCGGGCTCAAGTGATCCTCCCACCTTAACCTCCTGAGTAGCTGGGACTACAGGTACAAACCACCATGCCCGGCTATTCTTTTGATTTTTTGTAGAGGTGAGGTCTTGCTATGTTGCCTAGACTGGTCTTGAACTCCTGGGCTCAGGCATTTCTCCTGCCTTGGCCTCCCAAAGTGCAAGGATAGGTCAGGCGTGGTGGCTCATGCCTGTAATCCCAGCACTTTGGGAGGGCAAGCTGGGCAGATTACTTGAGGTTAAGAGTTCCAGACCAGCCTGGCCAACATGGGGAAAGTACATCTCTACTAAAAAATACAAAAATTAGCCGGGTGTGGTGGCATGTGCCTGTAATCCCAGCTACTTGAGTGGAAGCTGAAGCAGGAGAATCACTTGAATCTGGGAGGCGGAGGTTGCAGTGAGCCAAGATGGTGCCACTGGACTCCAGCCTGGGAGACAGAGTAAGACTCTATCTCAAAAAAAACAAAACACAAAAAACAAAAAACCCCAAATGCTAGGATTACAGGCGCAAGCCACCACGCCCAGCTGCCATCTGTATATTTTCTCTGGTGAGGTGTCTGTTAAGGTTTGGCCCCTTTTTAATCTTTGTTGTTGTTTGTTTTGTTTTCTTATTGTAGAGTTTTAAGAAGTCTTTGTAGATTTTGGATAGCAGTCTTTTCTCAGATATGTCTTCTGCAAACCTTTCCTCCCAGTCTGTGGCTTGTCTTTTCATTCTCTCGGCATCGGTTTTTGCAGAGCAAACATGTAACGTTTTTCTGAAGGCCAGCTTATCTTTTTTTTGCTTTCATGGATCATAGCTTTGGAGTTGTATCTAAAAGTCATCACCAAACCCACTATCACCTAGATTTTCTTCTATTTATTTTCTATGGTATCTTCCAGGGGTTTTATCGCTTTGCATGTTACGTTCAGGTCTGTAACCCATGTAAGTTAAGTTTTGTGAAGGGTGTAAGGTCTGTGTCTAGATTCATTTCTCTTCATGAATGTCCAGTTGTTCCAGCACCATTTGTTAAAAGCCTATTCTTTAAAACATTGTTGGCCGGGTGCGGTGGCTCAAGCCTGTAATCCCAGCACTTTGGGAGGCTGAGGCGGGTGGATCACGAGGTCAGGAGATCAGGACCATCCTGGCTAACACAGTGAAACCCTGTCTCTACTAAAAATACAATAAACTAACTGGGCGCGGTGGCGGGCGCCTATAGTCCCAGCTACTCCGCAGGTTGAGGCGGGAGAATGGCGTGAACCCGGGAGGCGGAGCTTACAGTGAGCCGAGATTGCGCCACTGCACTCCAACCTGGGCGACAGAGCAAGACTCTGCCTCAAAAAAAAAAAATAATTGTTAGCATATTTTATTCATTCATTCATCAACTCATGGACATTTGTGTTGTTTCTACTCTCTGGCTATTCTGAATAATGCTGCTATGATATGAATATTCATGTACAAGTTTTTGTATGGCTGTGTTTTGAATTATCTTGCGTATACCTAGGAGTGAATTGCTGGATCACACAGAAACATTTGACATCCAAGTCAAATGGATGGTTAACATGTGACATCCAAGAATTTAGCATTAATACAATAATATTATCCAATGTAGATATATTCAAATTTCCCCAATTGTACCAATAATGCCTTGTATAGCTGTTTTTAAAAGGGAACATTATCAAAGGAGAAACTTTGCATACAGTGAAATTCACAGATCTTAGGTGTACATTTCAATGACTTGCACTAAATATATACTCTTCTACCATCATCCCTATATGTTGATATAGGACATTTCCACTGCCCCAAAACTTTCTCCTTCCAGTCCCTCCCCTTTCCCCTCAACATCTTTTAATTGTGGTAAGTAGTTCTGAGGATGATCAATTCATCTACAGCTTTAGAATTTGCAAAACATATCCTCTTCACCTTTTTAAATGGAGGTAGACTAGAGAAAGGGTGAGATGGTGAGTGCTGGAGCTAAACAGACCCTGCCTTTTTTCTCCCCCGCCGAGACGGAGTCTCACTCTGTCGCCAGGCCGGAGTGCAATGGCGTGATCTCAGTTCACTGCAACATCCGCCTCCCAGGTCCAAGCAATTCTCCAGCCTCAGCCTCCCCAGTAGCTGGGATTACAGGCATGCGCTACCATGTCTGGGTATTGTTTTTTGTATTTTTAGTAGAGATGGGGTTTCACCATGTTGGCCAGGCTGGTCTCAAACTCCTGACCTCAGGTGATCCGCCCTCCTTGGCCTCCCAAAATGTTGGGATTATAGGTGTGAGCCACCGGGCCCAGCCCAGACTCTGCTCTTATCCTAATTTTACCTTATTAGCTGTGTACTATGGACAGGTTACCTAACATCTCTGAATTTCAGGTTTTTTCCACATGTAAAATGGGTCATCTGTAAAAATTAGGACAACATATCTCAAGCACCTGGTACTATGGTGAGAACTCACCAAACATTGATTCCCTCCCCATTTCCCTCTTTCTCTTTACGTGATACTCAAAATAATCTTCATTCAATCTTTATTCAACAAATTCTTTTTTTTTTTTTTTTTTTTTTTGAGGTAGAGTCTCACTCTGTCACTCAGGCTGGAGTGCAGTGGCATGATCATGGCTCACTGCAGCCTTGACCTCACCGGCTCAAGTCATCTTCCCTCAGCCTTCTGAGTTGCTGGGACCACAGGCACGTGCCACCATGCCCAACTAATTTTTTTTTTTTCGTAGAGACAGGGTCTCCCTATGTTGCCCAGGCTGGTCTCAGACTCCTGGGTTCAAGTGATCCTCCCACCTGAGCCTCCCAAAGTGCTGGGATTATAGGCATGAGCCACCCACACCTGGCCTGTGGCTATTTTTACTCATATTGTTTCCTATGAGGTCAGCATCTGACATACAGTAGATATTCAATAAGAATTTGTTGGGCAGGCCCTGTGGCTCATGCCTGTAATCCCAGTACTTTGGGAGGCCAAGGTGGGAGGACCACTTAAACCCAGGGGTTTGAGATCAGCCTGGGCAACATAGGGAGACCCGCCGGGCGTGGTGGCTCAAGCCTGTAATCCCAGCACTTTGGGAGGCTGAGACGGGCGGATCACGAGGTCAGGAGATCGAGACCATCCTGGCTAACCCGGTGAAACCCCGTCTCTACTAAAAAAAAAAAATACAAAAAACCTAGCCAGGCGCGGTGGCGGGCGCCTGTAGTCCCAGGTACTCGGGAGGCTGAGGCAGGAGAATGGCGTAAACCCAGGAGGCGGAGCTTGCAGTGAGCTGAGATCCGGCCACTGTGCTCCGGCCTGGGCGACAGAGCGAGACTCCGTCTCAAAAAAAAAAAAAAAAAAAAAAAAACACATAGGGAGACCCTGTCTCTACAAAAATTAAAAAATTATCCAGGCATGGTGGCACGTGCCTGTGGTCCCAGCTACTCAGGAAGCTGAGGTGGGAGGATTTCTTGAGCCCAAGAGGTTGAAGCTGCTGTGAGCACATCACTACACTCTAGCCTGGGCAACAGAGCAAGACCCTGTCTCAAAAAAATAATAAAATATAAAAAATGAAAAAAAACCAAAAACCCAAAAGTACACCCCAGTGCGCTAAGAGGGTATAATGGGGGCTCTAACTCTCTCAGGGCTGCTGATCAGGAAGGGTATGGCATCCAGGAGGAGGTGAACCTTTATTGGAGAACAAAGGAAACAGGACAGAATGAGGCAAGGCTTTTAGAGAGTAGAGCAGGCCTCTCCAGGAAGAAGAGACAGGGTGTGCAGATGTCCTGTGGCAGGAGACAGTATGGTGCATTCAAAGAACTAAAAGGCTCAGGTAGCTATAGCAAGGAGCAAGATGTGGCTGAAGCTGGTAAGGGCCAAGCTTTGCAGGGCCCAGCCAACTTTGCAGGGCCTAGTTGGAAATCAGGTCATACAACAGCAAGGAGGCGCTGTGGGTGGCTTTTCAGCAGGGCTGTGGTTAGGGGTATGATGTGATCAGACCTGCCCTGGGAAGAGAGAGCAGTGTCACTTCCTGAGACCACAGGGACATCTTGCAGCCATCCTAGGGAGGAACTAGTTGACTGGACCAGGATGGTGGTGATGGAGATGAGGAGATGGTCAGATTTTGGAAATATTTAGGGATTATTGGTAAAACTCATAGGACTTGGAGATGGTCTGGACACAGGGAGGAAGGGACAGGGAGGAGGACCAAGTCTCAGGTGTGAGGAGTTACAGTCGGACAAAGACTGAAGGCTGGAGAGGAGTTGGGTACCATTATCCTACTTTTGAGTTGAAAAAGCCAAGGTTCTGTGAGGTAAAAAGACTGAACATGGCCAGAGAGTTCGAGGGGGCCGGGGGTGGTGGCAATGATGCTGTTCTGAACACCTGCTGCTCCGGGACTTCCAGCCAGGGAACGGGGGTGGTGGTAAGAAATGCTCTGTTGCTGAAGGTCTGGGATCATCCACGTCTGGGCAATCTGGAAAAAAACTTCACACCTCATATGGAAGACAGAGCTAGCGAGAATGGAGCCAAGAAACCGTTTCCTGGGAGCACAAAAATATCCTGGGCAGCAGCTGCCCCACTAATGGCACATGGTATGTGGCACACAGTAGGCGCTCAATGGCCCATGATGCTCTACTGAGGCTGGCCCAGCACCTGAAGCCTGGGGGTCGTCGGGGCGACTGCTCTGCCCACTCCCGCTCACCCACCTCTTGGCTACCTCAGATTTTGGGGTCAATCAAGAATAGTAACCTCTTCCCCTACCTGGAAAGCCCAGGTGCTAGGACCAAAAAAGAGAGGGTGAATGCTTTTGAAAACCTATGGCTGGGCACAGTGGCTCATGCCTGTAATCCCCATACTTTGGGAGGCTGAGGTGGGCAGATCACTTGAGTTCAGGAGCTTGAGACCAGCCTGGTCAAAATGATGAAACCCCGTCTCTACTAAAAATACAAAAAAATTAGCTGGGCATGGTGACACACGCCTGTAATCCCAGCTACTTGGGAGGCTGAGGCACAAGAATCACTTGACTCTCAGAGGTAGAGGTTTCACTGAGCCAAGATCAGGACACTGCACTCTAGCCTGGGTGACAGAGTGAGACTCTATCTCAAAAAAAAAAAAAAGAAGAAGAAGAAGAAGAAAAAGAAAACTTACTACAGGACAGGGACAATGTTAGGTCTTTACAACTATTCTGAGCATTTAATTACTAGATTGATTTAAGAGTAAATGAATTCCCATTTACTTTTTATTTTTATTTTTTTAGAGACAGGGTCTTGTTCTGTCACCCAGGCTGGAGTGCAGTGGTGCGATCATAGTGATAACAGCAGGAGGCAGACAAATGCTTAGGTAGATGGGGTGGGTCTCTGGTAAAACCCCAGCTTCAAGCCAAAAACAGCCTGGACTGCTGATTCCAGATGAGTGAGAACTTCTGTTCCTGTTTGCCTACCCTTTACTGACTGGTTCTTTCTGAATAATGCTCTTTAAGTAATCAAATGTTGCCTTTTTCAATACTACTTACAGCCTGCCCCTCCCCCATTCCATGCCTGTAAAAATCTCAGACTCAGCCACTCTGAGGGAGATGACCCGACTTTGGGTGAGGGACCACCTACCCATCCCCTTTCCTCCGAGAGCTGTTTTGTAGCTCAATAAAATTCTCAGCCCTCATCACCCTTCAATTGTCAGCATGACTTCATTTTTCTTGGATGAGGGACAAGAGCTAGGGACTTACTGAATGTGGGTACCCAGAAGGCTGTGGCACTGTGGCCCTCTGCCCTCTGCTGGTGGAGGGCAGCCACTCCATCTGACAGAAGCAGTGGTGAGGCTGAGCCAGTTCTGGAGCCCTGGGCCAGGGCAGGGCAAGGAGCTGACTGAGCTGCTAACACACTGCTGTCCATCAGGCTGCAGATGGTGGAACTGAGAGCTAATTAGCACACTGTAACACCCCCTCTGGGGCTTTGGGGTTGAAAACACCCCTGCCTGGGCACCACTGTGTTCCCTTCTGGGCAATATGTCTGGTCCAGCCACCAGCCTTGCACGGAGCCTGCTCCTGTGTTGGTGCTTAGTGCTCAGAACAGCCAACCAGATCCCACAATCACTTACTCACACACCCCCTCCTTCCTGGGACTGAGTGCACAGTCGCAGGGGCCACAGGATCCACGCTGGAAGCTTGCCTTCAGACACAGCCCAGCAGGCCAAGTTGACAGGGCATCTCCTGCTATGAGCCTGACAAAGGGATCAAGAAAAATCCTGCGTCAATAGCTCACTGCAGCCTTGACCTCCAGGGCTCCAGCAATCCTCCTCCCACATGAGCCTCCTGAGTAACTGGGACTACAAGTGCACACCACCATGCCCAGCTAAGTTTTTTGACTTTTTGTAGAGATGGGAGTCTCACTATGTTGCCTGGACTGGTCTTGAACTCCTGACCTCAAGCAATCCTCCTATCTTGGCCTCCCAGCATGCTGGGATTACAGGCGTGAGTCACGTTCCCATTTTTATAGATAAGCAAACTGAGGTTCACAGGGGAATACTTTTGGTTGAGTGGACACAGGCAGCAAGTGACAGGGGTGAGGTTCCAACTCCTGTCTGTCCAACTCCTCAGCTCGAGCCCTTTCTGCTGCAGGCAGGGCAAGAACTAAGTATTGGGTCAAAGAGGTCAAGATTGGTTCTGAAGCTCCCCAGGCTTCAGAAATTTGGAAAAGTAAAATTGATGCTGAGGTAATCGGCAGAGTTCAATTTCAATTTCCTTAGCACCTCCCTGCTGCACTCCTTGAGAGTGGGGAGGAGACAAAATTCCCAAGCAGGGGGAAGTGATTACATTTCATTCAAATACTTGGCAACCTGCCCCAAATGGTAATTAGCATTGAGTGCTGAAAATAGGGAGAGAGCAAAGGCTGGGTGGGGCCCCTGGGAGAAGTGGCAACAGATTATTGTTTAGAACTGTGAGTTTCAACAGCAGTGGTTTTCTTCCAGAGAAGAGGTCTGCCTTGCCTTCCTCTCCAGAGCCCTCTAGGTTAGATAAGAGTGACTCCCATCCCTGCCATTAGGACCCTAGGACCCAGTAGCAGTTCACATCAGTGAGGCTCTGCCTGTGACACTTTTATCCACAGGCTCCCTAAACCTCACTGGTTAGTGCCCAAGAGGGCCTGTTGGTCCCTGGGTTGCTGTGTCCCATGGCAGGCTGCTGTTGTGTGTAGGACACTCGACTGCAGGAAAGGTTTACTGGGCACTTAATATGTGAAAGACATTGTGCTATTGCTTTGCGGGGAACAGAGGTTAGATCCATCTCTTGTCCCCAGGGAGCTCACAGCCTCACAGAAGCTCTACTCCTTGCCCAGAGTAGAAAACTCTCCAGGGTGGTATTCCGATGTAGTCTTAAATAACCCCAGGCACAGATTAGGAAGGTTTTCCTTTTTCAGTTTTGTTTCCATCTATCAGAGCCATTACATCTTCAACACTTCCCTACCACTGGCTAAAAGTCTGTGGCAGGCAAATGAGATTGGTTTTCCATTTATAACGGCAATTTAATTAAAAAATAAATCTATTGCAGTTAAAAAAAGAAAAGGTGACTGGATGCTGCAGCTCACTTCTGTAATCCCAGCCCTTTGGGAGGCTAAGGCAGGAGGAGTACTTGAGTCCAGGAGTTCGAGACTAGCCTGGGCAATATAGTGACACCCTATCTCTACAAGAAAAAAAAAATTATCTGGATGTGGTGGTGCACGCCTGTAGTCTGAGCTACTTAGGAGGCTGAGGCAGGAGATTGGCTTGAACCTGGGAGGTCAAGGCTGCAGTGAGCTGTGATTGTGCCACTGCACTCCAGCCTGGGCCACAGAACAAGACTCTGTCTCATAAAGAGAAGAGAAGGGAACAGAAGGGGAAGGGAAAGGGAAGGGAAGGGAAAGGGAAGGGGAAGGGAAGGGGAAGGGGAGAAAAGGTGCACCCAACTGAAGAAGTATATCCACTAAGTAATAGTACAAGTGGTGACCTTTGGATGTGCCAACAACTGAGAAAGAGGTAAGCAGCTATCTAGAATTTGAGAGAACTCTCTAGAAGGGAAATACACTGCCCCCACTCAGCACCACCAACTCACAAGTATCCTGTGGAATCCCTGTCCCACGTATTTCCAAAATATGGTAAAGATTCGAGGACTTTTCTTTTGGCCCAGGATCAACTGGTAAAGAACCTACTTGGGATAGGAGAGCCATGAGCAAGTTTGGTATTGTTTTCTGTGAGGATGCTTCCCTCCCTCCACCAACTCCACTCCCTGGGAAAAAAAAAATTAACGTAAACAAAAGCACTTGGACTCAATTAACACTGGATGAGCTGAACATTGTTTCGAAACTAAAGGTTTTTTTGTTTGGTTTTGTTTTTTTGAGACAGAGTCTCGCTCTGTCGCCCAGGCTGGAGTGCAATGGTTCGATCTTGACTCGCTGCAACGTCCAGCTCCCAGGTTCAAGTGATTCTCCTGCCTCAGCCTCTCGAATTTCTGACCTCGTGATCCATGTGCCTCGGTCTCCCAAAGTGCTGAGATTACAAGTGTGAGCCACTGTGCCCGGCCGAAACTAAAGTTTTAAGTTAATTCAAGGGGCAGTGGTAAAACAGAAAAGGTCTTCTACCCAGAGAGAAGGGGAGAGAGAGAGAGAGAGAGAGAGAGGTGAGGACTTGGGGCCACCAGTTCCATTGTTGAAGACTCAACTCCCAGCACTAAGGTCCACTTTAGACCTTAGACTCCCAGAGCATGGCGAGACCCCCTCACCCACCTCTTCTATGTAATTAGAAATGTCAGCGACACTCACCCACAAACACCTAACATGAATGCCAACGTTGAAAGTAGTTTATACTTTGGGATTGCTAACTTGTTGAATGGACTTTTGTTCTTGGGTTTTGTATAGATTTGGGGGGGTTCTCCCAGTTTCCTAACCTCGCTTTTTATAGTAAACACTGGTTTCTAAGGGAGGATGGGGCTGTGACCTGGCCCAGCTCAGGGGCTGCCGCTGTGCCCAGGCTCAGAGTGTGATCATGTCAACTGCAGGGTGACTCTGCTGTCAGTTCCCTGCTGGTCTGCTAGCCAGTCAGTCAGGAGCCTGTCCCCTCTCCTCGGCACCAGCTGGATTCCCAGGCAGGCAATAATCATCAGAGTTTTCTCCACACAAACCCCCTGTACTGGGGATACTGGGAGATCAGGAAATAGTGTCTGCCTTCACAGGTGCAGACAATGGCCCAATAATAGGGAACAAAGTAGTCTCTCATTGGCTGGGCGTGCTGGCTCACATCTGTAATCCCAGCACTTTGGGAGGCCAAGATGGACGGATCACCTGAGGTCAGGAGTTCGAGACTGGCCTGGTCAATATGGTGAAACCCTGTCTCTACTAAAAATACAAAAATTAGACTGGCGTGGTGGCGCGTGCCTGTAGTCCCAGCTACTCAGGAGGCTGAGGCAGGAGAATTGCTTGAACACAGGAGGTGGAGGTTGCAGTGAGCCAAGATTGCGCCACTGCACCCAGCCTGGGCAACAGAGCAGGAGTAAAAAAAAAAAAAAAAGTCTCTCATCCAGTGTCATGACACACAGTAGCAATGAAAGACACATTCCTAGACCAGCAGAGCAGGGCTGGGCCCAGACCATGCCTCGTCCAACCTTGTCATTTTACAAATAAGGAAGTAAGAGTTCAGTGTTACTAGTGGCTCACATAAAGGAGGGCCAGAGCATGTGTGCATGTGTCATTTAATTACGGATGAAAAAATCTTCATTGAATCAGAATAGAACTGTGTTGTAAATTTGCTGGAGGAGAGAAGAGGTTGGAACCAGGTCTAGTCAAGCTACTTAGGCCTGGTGGGGACACCGTGGGGTGGAAGGAGCTGGGGAGGGTGTACCTGTGGTGGATTCTGACCCACCTCTGTCCATGCGCATGGCTGCTTGGTCTATGAGCAGCCTCTGTATCTAAGCAAGTACAGAAGCACTAAGATTGATACTCCTTTGGTGGAAATATTTTGACGTGCCATAACCAGCCCAGCCCTGAGGCCTGGAGAGAGCTCCCTTCTGCCTGCCCAATTCTGGGGAATGTCCCCTTCTGCCCTCAGGGATGCAGTGCCCACACTCTGGAGCTGCTGGCCATAATGATTGTCTCTACAGACCATTCTGGGCAAGTTGCTTTCTGTCCCCTCTCTCCTGGGGGGAGGTCAGGTGACACTGGGACACGGAGAATCTTCGAGTGTGAACCATCCTTAAATGGAGATGATTCTGTACACGCTCCAGGCACACACATGGGCACATGCCCGCCCACATGCCCACAGGGCTTGAAGCAGGAGAGGTACAGGGGTGGGTGGGTCGTGTCTTCTCTCCTTGGAGAAATAAAAAAGTTGGATGATTTGTGGCTCATTTTAGAGAGAAATAAGGAAGTGAATTTTTTGAGTAGAACATTTTTTAGTGACACGAAACTAACATTGGGGTGGGGGAAATTGTGAGACTATGACTGGAAATTCCGGGGATCTCCGTTGGCTTAGGAAAGCTCCATCTGGTCAGGCTTCTCCCGTACTGGAAGTGGGAACTGGAAAGTCAGAGACTGAAGCTATTTGCCCGGTGTCTTGGGCTGTAGGTGTCTCTTACCTCAGTCTCTCTCTCGGTAACTGCTCTCTTCTCCTCTCTCAGCTCCTCAGATTCCATCAGCTAACCTTGACCCTCAAGACCCAGGAGATGGCCGGGCGTGGTGGCTCACACCTGTAATCCCAGCACTTTGGGAGGCCGAGGTGGGTGGGTCACAAGGTCAGGAAATCAAGACCATCCTGGCTAACATGGTGAAACCCTGTCTCTACTAAAAAAATACAAAAAATTAGCCAGGTGTGGTGGTGGGCGCCTGTAGTCCCAGCTACTCGGGAGGCTGAGGCAGGAGAATGGCCTGAACCCGGGAGGCGGAACTTGCAGTGAGCTGAGATCGCGCCATTGTACTCCAGCCTGGGCGACAGAGCAAGACTCTGTCTCAAAAAAAAAAAAAAAAAAAGACCCAGGAGAATCTGATCTTTCATCCTTCACAGCCAATTTCCCTTCCCTGAGTTTCTTAGTTCAGATTCTGATTGTGAATCTGATTGGCTCAGCTCCTCCTTTTGAGTCAGTAGACAAGACCAGGGATTGGCTGAACCCCATCTAGTCAGCTATGGCTAGAGGAGCGTGTGTGTGTGTATGTGTGTGTGTGTGTGTGTGTGTGTGTGTAGTGTCCTGGGATGGCTGCTTAGTGCAACAGGTACTGTGGTAGCTTCCCCAGCATCAGGGAAGCTGCAAGCAGGCCCTCTAGGTGTGTCTTAGTTTGTTTTTTGTTGCTTATAATAGAATACCTGAAGCTGAGTAATTTATAAGGAAAAATAATTTGTACCTTACAGTTATGGAGGCTGAGAAGTGCAAGGTCAAGGGGTTGCGTCTGGTAAGGGCCTTCTTGCTGGTGGAGTCCTGAGGCAGTTCAGGGTATCACATGGTGAGGGGCTGAGCATGCTAGTTCAGGCCTATCTTTCCTCTTCTTTTCTTTAAGAGACAGAGTCTCACTCTGTCACCCAAGCTGTAGTGCAGTGGTGTGATCATAGATCAGTGTAGCCTCAAACTCCTGGGCTCTAGAGATCCTTCTGCCTCAGCCTCCCAAGTAGCTGAGACTACAGGAGCTCACAACCACACCTGAATTCTTCTTCTTCTTCTTATAAAGTCATCAGTCCCACTCCTATGATAACTCATTAATCCATAAATGGATTATTTATTCAGGAGAGCAGATCCCCTTATGAGCACTTCTTAAAGGTTCTACCCCTCAATACTGCCACGTGCAGGATTGTCAACCTTACTCTTGGAGGGGACATTCAAACCGGAGCAGTGTGTGTCCTCTTAGTTGTAAAACCAAGGGGCAAAAGTAGTTTGTGGCAGAGGCAAGTAGGATAACTGAATTTCATCATCTGGGGGCGGGGGTTTGAGGGTGTCTCATCCCATTCACAGGCCAGTCCTCTCTTCTTTGGGAGCTGCTGTGTTGGCATGATCCTGCCCCTATCTATGGTTGATTGAACCAGGAGTGGACCCAGCTGGGCCAATCCAATTGTCTCTCCTGGGCACTGGGATTGCAAGGCACTTGCTTGGGGAGCCCTGGGGAGGCAAGGTCCTGCTGCAACAACCAGGAGGAGGAGAAAATGGGTCTACAAGTAGAGAAGAACAAGGCAGGCACAGAGAGAAGAAACTCAGATACAGGAAATTAGTTGGACTGGTAACTGATCAAATCTCTGCTTCCAGTCTCTTCTGGAGTACTGACGGCCTTCCTGCCCTTGGCGGTCATGGACGAACCCCCCTTTTAGTAAAGTGTTCTCTTTGGTTATGCCAGTGGAGAGCTTTTCCATTACCTGCAACTACATTTTCATTAATGTAGATATGCAATCAAATAATGCTCGTAATAGCAGGTATATCTCTTCCAAGGGACTTACAGGTATTATTTTGTATAAACTTCTCAACAACCCTATGTGGAAGTTGTTATCATTCCCATTTCACAGATGAAGAACTGAGGCACGGAGAGGCTCACTTGCTCAAGGTCACGCAGCTAGTGGAGCCAGATTTGAGCCTAGGTAGTCTGACTTCAGAGCCTGGGCCACAGTCCATCACTGCAGACTTTTTCATTTGCAACTGCTAGGAGATGAGGGCTCAGGCCTTCTGAGCCCAACCCATCACGCGCTCACTCTAGCCCTGCACACACACAGAAAACTGGAGGAGTTGAAATGTGAGGAGGGATGTTTGCCCTCTGTCCCCCGCTGCCCTAACCACTCCCGCCCCCTGGAGGTAGGTGAAGAGTCCAGAGTCCCTGGGATTCCTGACACTGCACTTTGAGGTGACAAACATTAAACCCACTGATCTTCCTTTCTCTGAGTGCCCAGAGACATCTGGGACCACGTAGGAGGCTGGCAAGGAGACAGGACTGTCCTGGAGGTGCGCCACACAGTCACTCTCACCTTCCAAAAGGGCTTGTGGGCACACCCTCTCTCTCCCCTGATGGAAACTATGAGGCCCCATGGTTAGGGGCCTAGGCTGGGAGCCACGTGCTAGGTGCCTGATCTTGATTTAGCCTCCAAGCCTCTGTTTTCATTGTCTGTTGAATGGGGATCATAATAACCCCTACCCAGAGGAGTAAATGAGATAATGCATCCAAAGGACTTAAAAACCTGGACAGGATTAGGAAAATGTTAGCGTATGATGGGAGAAAAGCAGGGAGTCTCAATATGTATCATCCTACGCACCTATCCTTTTAAGGTTTTTTTAAAAATTAGATTTGGAAAGATAAAAACCAAGGTGTTAAATGGGATATCTCTGTGTGATAAGATTACCAGGTTTTTTAGTTTACTTGACTTTTTGCATTTATACTTCTAGCATGAACCTAGATGATTAATATATTTTAAAATATATTGGACTTTATACATATACAATATTTTTATTATTATTTACTTCAAGGTGCTTTGGCAAAGTGATTGCCTAAATCCTAAAGCACTGTGTGTGGGACATTTGTGAGCTGCCTCTCCAGCACCCACTCCCCTCTTCTCTTTTCAGGGCAGATTGGGTGGGTTACACTCCACTCCATCTCCAAGGGTGGGCCTGGATTGGCTTAAATCAATCACTGTGGTGATAAGCTTAGGGAGTTCATCATGGAGGCTGGGTCCGGGAGATGCAATTCCAAGACTTGTGTTTGTTTGGGGAAATATGTTTTCTTTCTTTCTTTTCTTCTTCTTTTTTTTTGATATACTAACAGTGACTTCCATATATCACCTGGGAACCTCTGCTTGGGTAAGAATGGGGCCAAGAGGGAGGAAGAAGAGCTGAGAATGGAAAGACAGAAAAGCAAGGTCCTGATTGTATCACTGAACCACAGGGAAGATGCTCTGGACGTAGACTTTCTTTTTTTGAGACAGGGTCTCACTCTGTCACCCAGGCTGGAACGCAGTGGCGTGATCACTACCCACTGCAGCCTCGACCACCCCATACGCCCTCCCCCACCAGCTCCAGTCATCCTCCCACCTCAGCCTCCAAAGTAGCTGGGACTACAGGCATGTGCCACAATAATCAACTACTTTTTGTGTTTTTGTTGTTGTTGTTGTTATTGTTGTTGCTGTTTTTAAAGAGATGGGATTTTGCCACATTGCCCAGGCTGGTCTCCAAGTCCTGGGCTCAAGCCATCCTCCTGCCTGGCCTCCCAAAGTGCTAGGATTACAGGCAGGAGCCATTGTGCCCTGCCTCTGGTTATAGACTTTTCAATTTAGTGAGCCAATACATTCCATTATTTTCAAAACTAGTTTGAGAAGTTGGATTTTCTGTTACTTGGAACTTTCTAAATGGTGATGAAACTGGTACCAGAAGTGGGATGTTCCAAGCAACAGGCCCTGTACTGTGGGACTTGTAGAGCTGACCAGGTAGGTGCAGGAGACCTGGACCCGAGGCTCTTCGCTGGGAAGGTGGCAATTCTCAAATAGTTGGTAGTTAAAGAATTGGTTACTCCACAACCTGCTGAATCTTGGAATTTAAACCATGTGCCTAAATAAGGCTACTTCTTAAATTCCTACAAGAAAGAAACATACTTCTTTTGAAACAAGCCTGTTTGAAAAGAGAGAGGGAAGAACTATAGTTTTGCTAAGAGAGGCCCTTTGGACTTGAGTTCTGCAATCCAAGCTGATGGAGAGTCCAGGAGTCCAGCCAAACAGCTGAATTCTCTACTCCAAGCCATATTTAGTGTAAGGGGAGGCCAGGAGGTAGGAGAGGGCAGAAGATAAAATTGAAGAATCTTCAGGCCCCTCCTAAACACATCCTGTTAAGTATTCTTTGTTTGATAAGCAGACCCAGCTCCTCTTCTCATGTCCTTGCTGGGATGTAGATGGTAGATAAGAGGCCAATTACTGGTACCTCTCTGCTCCTATCCATGGCTTTAACCTGCCAAGATAGAGGCCATCCATTAAAACAAGGCCTGGAGGAACTCACAGAGCTCAAGGTCAGTTGTCAGGAGATACATACTCCCAGGGTTGTATTCTGGACACACAGATGTCGAAGGTCGCTGGGTTGGGCTACTGGTCCATGCATTTCAGTGGAAGCAAATAGGCAGCACACCGAGTAAGCCTTTAAAAATATTGCTGGTTGGCCAGGCACGGCGGCTCAAGCCTGTAATCCCAGCACTTTGGGAGGCCGAGACAGGTGGATCACGAGATCAGGAGATCGAGACCATCCTGGCTAACAGGATGAAGCCCCGTCTCTACTAAAAACTAGCTGGGCAAGGTGGCGGGCGCCTGTAGTCCCAGCTACTCGGAAGGCTGAGCCAGGAGAATGGCGTAAACCCGGGAGGTGGAGCTTGCAGTGAGCTGAGATCCGGCCACTGCACTCCAGCCTGGGCGACAGAGCGAGACTCCGTCTCAGAAAAAAAAAATTGCTGGCTTGGGGTGGTGGGTCACACCTGCAATCCCAGCACTTTGGGAGGCCAAGGCGGGCAGATCACTTGAGGTCACGAGTTTGAGACCAGCCTGGCCAATATGGTGAAACACCATCTCTACTAAAAATATAAAAAAAAAAAAAAGAAAGAAAGAAAGAAAGAAAGAAAACAAAAGTTACCTGGACGTGTGGCATGTGCCTGTAATCCCAGTTACTTGGGAGACCAAGGCAGGAGAACTGCTTGAACGCAGAGGCAGAGGTTGCAGTGAGCTGACATCATGCCACTGCACTCCAGCCTGGGCTACAGAGCGAGACTCCGCCTCAAAAAAAAGAAAGAAAGGAGAGGAGGGGAGGGGAGGGGAGGGGAGAGGAGAATTGCTAAAAGAATCCCCAATGTGGCCAATACCAGCCTGCCATTGTGCAGGCCCTAAAGCCTCCTTAGGTCCCTGAATTTGCATCTAACAGGAAGCAGGATGCTAAAGTGGTACAGCATCCCAGGGGAAGCATCTCCAAGGTTTATATCAGCTGTATCCATGGAAGACAGGGAGATGATGGCCGGGCTCAGTGGCTCATGCCTGTAATCCCAGCACTTTGGGAGGCCAACGTGGGTGGATCTCTTGAAGTCAGGAGTTCAAGACCAGCCTGGTCAACATGGTGAAACCCCATCTCTACTAAAAATACCAAAATTAGCTGGGCATGGTGGTGCACACCTGTAATTCCAGCTATTCTGAAGGCTGAGGCAGGAGAATCGCCAGGAGGCAGAGGTTGCGGTGAGCTGAGATCGCACCACTGCACTCCAGCCTGGGAGACAGTCTTAAAAAAATAAAAATTAAAAAAAAGAAGAAGAAGACAGGGAAATGGACAGGCAGGCTAAGGTACAGGCAGGAAGATGGATGAATCTTAAAGAAGATTTTATCAGAGTTGATGAAAGCCCTGTGTCAGAGGTGAAGGAGATCTTCTCTCTGACATCCTGGGTATAGTCAAGCTTTTGTCCTACTTATTAGGGATGGCTTCTTCTTTTTTTTATTATTTATTTATTTATTTTTTGAGGCAGAGTCTTGCTCTGTCGCCAGGCTGGAGTGCAGTGACGTGATCTCGGCTCACTGCAAGCTCTGCCTCCTGGGTTCATGCTATTCTGCCTCAGCCTACTAGTAGCTGGGACTACAGGCAACCACCACTATGCCCAGCTAATTTTTTGTATTTTTAGTAGAGACGGGGTTTCACCATGTTAGCCAGGATGGTCTCGATCTCCTGACTTCGTGATCCGCCCGCCTCAGCCTCCCAAAGTGCTGGGATTACAGGTGTGAGCTACCGCACCTGGCTTTTTTTTTTTTTTTAAATGGGGTCTCACTATGTTGCCCAGGGTAGTCTCAAACTCCTGGGCTCAAAAGCAATACTCTAACATCATCAGCCTCCTGAGTAGCTGGGATTACATGCACGTGTCACTGCACCTGGCAGCGATAGCTTCTTTCCTGCCTCCGTTCTGGAAAATACCACGGACTGCTAAGGCTGGGCCTGCCTGAATCTGTTTTGGCCTCTGGAATCCAGCCCCCAGCACACTCCTTGACCCTTCCTCTTGGCTTGCCGCCTTCTGCAGGGCCAAGAATAGGAAGCAACATGCTCTTTCTGAGCTTGGCACTTCTTCACAAGTCCCTTTAGAAATAAAAGACAAAATGAGGACACTGTTTGCCAGACAATGGGGTTTTCTCACAGGGCAGCCTCCACAGGCCTTTGTTAGGAGGACTTCCTTTAAGGGCAGCTGGAGCTGGAAGACAACCCGGGCCAGGGGCTGGTCAGCTCTTAGGGTACTGAGCTCAGAGCTGACTGCTAGGAGGGACCTGGGGCCTGGGGATGGAGCTGTGGGTGTGAAGGGATATGGTGGATTGGAACAGGAGACTGAGATAGAGAAGATGAGGCTGGAGCAAAGGCTGGAATCAAGATAGGATGAGGTCAGAAGCTGGGGCAGGATTAGAGGAACAAGCCTGGGACTGGGGGAAGGCTTGAGGGTCAGAACTGGTCCTGGGAGGGCATGTCACACACTGCTCAGGAGCCCAGGCCTCAGACACAGGCCGCCTGGGTTCCAACCCTCCTTCCCTGGTTATCTGGGTGGTCTTCATCTCAGCCCCCACTTCCCTCATCTTCACTCCCCTCACCTTCCCTCCAAATCTGCCCCACTTTGGCGCTCCTGTCCCCCTTATCAGCTCCAACTCCTTGTCCATAATCTTATGGTCTTTTAAAATTTATTTATTTATTTATTTATTTTTGAGACAGAGTCTCACTCTGTTGCCCAGGCTGGAGTGCAGTGGCACAATCTCAGCTCACTGTAACCTCCACCTCCCAGGTTCAAGCAATTCTCCTGCCTCAGCCTCCTGAGTAGCTGGGACTACAGGGGCGCACCACCACGC
>NW_012114253.1:839280-843668 GCF_000951035.1 Colobus angolensis palliatus | reverse complement strand
CAGGGTTTCTCTATGTTGGCCAGGCTGGTCTCGAACTCCTGACCTCAAGTGATCTGCCCACCTCGGCCTCCCAAAGTGCTGGGATTACAGGCGTGCACCACTGTGCCTGGCCCCCTGTTATCTTACTAACTTACTTATTAATGTTTGTTGTTTATTATCTACCTTCCCAACTAGAGTGTTAGTTCCATGAGGATAAACATTCTGTTTTGTTCACTGGTATGTCCAGTTCCTAGAAGGGTGCCTGGTGCAGAACAGGCATCCAATAAACATTTGTTGAATGAATAAGGTTGCCAAGCCTGCCTGGGATAACAGCCTGCTCACTGGAAAGGTGACGATAACAACGGTGACGGTGCTTTGTTGTTGCAGAGAGGAGCAAGTTAAATCTCACATATAAAAATCTTTCCATCAGGCTGCAGACACAGAGGAAGTCCCCAGCAACAATAGCTCATATATGCCTCAGTTTCCTCATCTGTAAAGAGAGAATAAAAGTCCCTACTTTTATTAGCGTTCAATTGCCCTGGCCACAGCAGCATTGTCGGTTTAATGATGCTGCTTCAACTGTCGTAGTCTCTTCCACCTGATGCCTTTTGGCTCATTTTTTAACTGAGTTAAAGGCAGGGCTGGACGTGACACTTGGAATCAAATGGCTGAACCTGTGCTCAGGCCTGGGCTTGAGATAAAATGACCCCTCAAGTCCAAGGATCAAAACAGACCAAGGTTTCCAGGCCCCCTTGCCTTTAAATAGATTTCAGGCATTCTTTTCTCCAGCCCTAGGCCACAGCTGACTCCTCACTGCCTCTCCATGAACAGACCTCAGCGTTTTGTTTTTTCTGTCTCTCTCCGTTCTTTCTCCTTTATCCCTGTCCACTGAGGTCCTCGCTGCTCCCCCTTCCCTACCCTACCCTATGCTCATGGGCTTCTGGCCTCATCTCTAACTTAGCTTCTAGTTTTTCCTTTCTTTTTTTCTTTTTTGAGACAGAGTCTTGCTCTGTCACCCAGGCTGGAGTGCAGTGGTGTGATATCAGCTCACTGCAATCTCTGCCTCCAGGGTTCATGATTGTCGTGCCTCAGCCTCCTGAGTAGCTGGGACTACAGGTGTGTGCCACCTTGCTGGGCTAAATTTTATATTTTCAGTAGAGACGGGGTTTCACCATGTTGGGCGGGCTGGTCTCGAACTCCTGTCCTCAGATGATCTACCTGCCTCAGTCTCCCAAAGTGCTGGGATTACAGGCATGAGCCACCACGCCCAGCCGAACTTAGCTTCTAATTCTAATGCCTGGTGAAATTCTTAAATTTTTTTTTTGTTTTTTCCTAAGACAAAGTCTCACTCTGTCGGCCAGGCTGGAATGCAGTGGTGTGATCATAGCTCACTGCAGCCTCTAACTCCTAGACACAAGAGACCCTCCCACCTCGGCCTCCCAAAGTGTTGGGATTACAGGCGTGAGCCACCATGCCCGGCCTGCCTAGTGAACTTGAAAGTCTAGTTTGTGGCATAGGCTAATGGCATGCACTTAACAGATACAGAATAAATGAATGAGTGGGAAAAACCCTGGACTGGGAATAGTAAACCTGGCAACCAAACCCAGTTCTGACGCTGACCTATAAGTAACTACTGTCTCTGGCCTTGGCATACCCCATTGGTAGTGGGGTTTATAAACACCCTCCCTGCCCACCTATGATACTGCTGGAGACTCAGAACACATCATTAGCTCTTAGGCACAGGGAGCTTGGAGGTTAAATCCAATTTGCTTAGTTTTCAACAAGGAAGTGGTGCCCCAGGGACAATGGTGGAGCGAAATCGAATGTAATGAGCTATTGCCACCAGCTGAGTGGTCCTGAAATAGTGGCATCTGGGTTATACTTAGAGATTGTCCAGTTCAAAAGGCCAGAGGGAATCTGAACCTCGATGGGAAGAGTGACTCGCTCAGCTCCCCAGCAAGCCAGGGCAGAGCTGGAGGGTGAACTGGAATCTCCTGGTTCGAGGTCCAGGACTCCTTTCCTCTGTGTTGACAGAGCCAGGAGGAGGGGCACCCGGGGAGCAGGGGAGGCAAGGGCTGCTGGGTGCCCCATCTCACTTGAATTCTCCTTCAGGGACCCAGCCCAGGAGCGGAGTAAGAGGGTGTGAGGGCAGAAGGTGGCAGGGCTGGCCAAGCAGTATAGTCCCTGCTGCTGATAACCAATCCCTGAACTCCCAAGGTGGAGGGACTTGAGGGCAAATCACAGGGGGGCTAATGCTGGCCATGTGGCTCAACCAGAAGTGCCCATCCCTCATAGCTTTGGGGAGATCAGAAGTCAGGGGTAGGGTTGGGTATGGTGGCTCATGCCTGTAATCCCATCGCTTTGGGAGAACGAGGCAGGGGGATCGCTTGAGCCCAGGAGTTCGAGACCAGCCTAAGCAACATAGCAAAACCCTGTTCTCTACAAAAAATACAAAAATTAGCCAGGCATGGTGGTGCACAGCTGTAGTCCTGGCTGCTGGGGAGGCTGAGGTGGGAAGATCGCTTGAGCCCAGGAGGTTGAGGCTGCAGTGAGCTGACATGCCACTGCATTCCAGCCTGGGCAATAGAGTGGGACCCTGTCAAAAAAAAAACAAAAAACAGTCAGGGGTGCTGGCACCATGATAGGTGCAAGGATTGCCTCCAATTCCCTCTGGCTCTGTTTCCCAGCCTCTGTCCTAGCAACAGGCAGATTTTCCAGGCCTGGGGACTTGTCCCTGGCTCACTAATGATTATACCATCTTAAGTCTCCTGGAATCCTTAAACCCTTTTGCATTTGTAAGCAAGTATTGAGCCCCTCCCATGTTTTAGGCCCAGTGCTGGGTGCTTTCACCTGCAATTTCTTACAGAGTACAGCATTTCCTAAACTTAATTTGCTACCTCCATGATTTTTGCCATCATCACCCAACCCATGAAATACATAAACAGTATTTACTCAGTATTTTGACTCACTTTTAAAAATGATAAACTTATCTGAAAAGGGAAACTATGTCACTCCTGTAAATAAGCAGTATCAACCAAAAATACAAAAAGAAACAAAAATAAATACAAAGACATTCTTCCCAGTTCTGGCTCCTACTTTACCGAGAAGTCACGTGATCTCTCTGGGCCTCAGTTTTCTCCTCTGGTAAATGGAGCTGTTGGAAGTTAATGCATGCACAATGCCTGGCCCTGAGCCTGGCATAGAGTAGGTGGAAGGGAGGTTGCCCAACCTGGCTAAAATTGGTTCTCTGGGCACTGACACTTTCTCTCTGCTCCAGCCTCAGTTTTCTCCTTACGATCTTCAGGGGAAAGGTGGTTTCAGGAAGACTGGGACTTAGATGACTAGGAAGGCAGGGCTCCCGGGGAATCACAGTCTGCGCCTTTAAATGTCTGACTGGCTTCAAATTTCTGACTGGCACAGATTGTTTCAGACAGTCCCAAGGGCCACTGAGAAGACCCTCCTGTTAGGAGTCAGTGAGCTCTCTGTCACTGCAGGCACTCAAACTGAGCCTGCCGACTTCTCACTACGAAGCTGTCCAGAGAATTCAGTGCTCAGAGGAAAGGGAGTGGTTATTCCATCAGAGGTGGAGGTGGTTCCCCAGGAGTGGGAGCAGGGCCTGTAGCACCCAGCATCTGCCCCTGGCTCCCATCTATCCGGGATTTTAGCGTTTCCTCTATAGTTTTCAAGCACTGTCTCATGTGACTCTTGCACCAGGGAGAGGCCAGGGGAGATGGTGCCTGCCTCTTAAAGAGGGGTAGGCTGGTCCACATAGGTCAAGTGACTTGACCAAGGTCACCAGAGCAGAGTTTTGAACTTGAGCTGTCTGACTCCACTGCCTGGGAAGTGCCTATCCCTCCTCTGGCATCCAGGAGCATGTCCTGGGGCTCTGGCTGGGACATAGCCCTATACCTGCCCGGGCCCTTTACGTCTCTAAAGAGAGAAAGAGGGAAGGCCTCCTGTCAAGGGGGTGGTTTCCCTCCAGATGCCACCCCTCCGAGGTCCCCTTCTGCTGCTTCTTGCGGTAGCCAGGGAGGCAGCCCACGGGCAGGGAAGCGGGGGTGGGGGTGGAGAGTCAGAGGTGCACGTGGACAGAGACAGAGAGACAGGGACACGTGGGCAGAGACGGATAAAGACAGAGACCCAGAGAAAGCCAGATATGTTGACAGACAGAGACAGACGCCAGAGAGGAAGGCAGACAAAGACAGACGGGTAGAGACAAAGACTCCCACCAAGAGACGCAGAAGGAAGATGCCGACGGTAAAGACAAAACAGGAGTCGCGCGCAGGGAGCGGGTCAGAGCCCAGGCTCGCTGAGAGGAAGGGCTGCGTTGGGGCAACCCGGAGGCAGAGAGCCCGAGAGCGCGGGGCGAGCGAGGGACGCCAGGGCCGCGCCACCCCAGCCCGTTCCTA
>NW_012114253.1:820894-839090 GCF_000951035.1 Colobus angolensis palliatus | reverse complement strand
CCGGGCCGCGTTGCGCTCCCGCCACTCCGCGCCCACGATCCCGGCTCCGCGCTCCCACGCACTTGTGCCTGGACGGACCCTCGTCAGTGCTCTGCGCAGGTAAGGACTCGATGCTGCCCCGCGCCCCGGCTCTCCAGGGCCCCCGCGGATGTGGTGGATGCTCGGCCCCTTCTGCATCCTCAGCTGGCCCCGTGTTGAACCTTAATGGGAGGGCCGGGGTCTCCAGCGCCACGCCGCCCACAGCAGCCCATTCGGGACGCCCCGCAATTGGTACTGCCTCTGTCCTCCCGCGCATCCCAAGCTCCCGGCGCGCGCTCTGGGCGGGACAGGAGGTTGGACGTGGCGCCCGCGGAGCCGGCGATATCAGGGGACCGCGCTCGGGACCGCCCTGCAGTCCCAGGGTCTCCTACTTCCCGAGCCGCTGCCTGGGACCCTGCCCTCTGGGCACCTGCCCTTGGTGCCCTGTGACTGAGCCCCTCCTGGTGCCTCCTTAGCTGTAGCTCTAGAGACTTGGACTGCCAACCCTCATGCCTCGTGCCTGGCGGCCCTCCCAGGCGTCCCACCTGACCCGGTGGGGTCTAAAGCAGTTTGGTTTGGCAGGAGGAGAGGGAGGGAGGCGCTTGGAATGGGGGGCCTGGCGGGAGGAGACAGAGGACACCCGCGTGGGCGTCTGAGAGTGGGCACCCACTGTGGGCACCGCAGCTGTGGGGCAAAGCTCTGGAGCCCGCGAAACCGAAGGAGCCTGCCGCCCTCTTTGAGCTGTGCGAGGTTGGCCGCCCAGGGCTGTTTCCCTGCCCAGTCTTGGTAAGAAAGGGTTAAACGCAGGTCACAGCAGAAAGGCAGGAGGCCGAGGTAAGCTCCCCCACTCCCCATTGTGCCTTATGACTCTTTTTCGACACACAATGGGATTGAAGGCGGGGCCTTTATAAAGGCCTCTGGGTGGAGGTTCAAAATCATTGAGATCAAAAGAGGGGGCGATTCTCAGGCCAGGAAGGGCTCTGGGCCCTGAGAAACCATCAGAGACGGCTCAGGTGGGCCCGGCTGCCCAGGGAGGCAGGGGTTGGGTTCCAGTCTCAGTGTAGATAACTACAGCTATTTTTTGAAGGCCTACCGTGCGTAGAGGGACTTGCTCTGACATCTCACGTACATAATTTCATTTTACAAATGGGGAAACTGAGGCTTAGCCAATTTAGGTAAGTGGTGGGACCATTGTTTGAATCCAGACTCCAAACTCTGCAACCCTAGCCTCCTACTCCCACTGTGCTGCCTAAGAGATATGGGGCTGAGCCTTGGTTTTGTCTTCGGTCTCCTCCTGGGCTTAGCCCGCTCTTCCTCCACTCTCCAGTCTTTCCCTTTCCAACTCTTTAGTCCTCCCCACCTGTGGGTGTCCCCACCCTGTCCTGCCCCAGCCACCCCACTGCCTGGCCCCATGCATCTTGTTCCTCTGTCACCTTTTTCTTTCTTGAACTGAACGCCTGTGAATTCCCTCAGAAGAGGCCCCTGGACATAGTTTCTCACCATCCCAACTGGTGAAGACTAGGCTGAGTGATGATCCGGGTCTGTGTCCGTGAGCCCATTTGTAAAAAGGGGTGTATTCCTCTCTGGGGACTATTGTGAGGAATAAAACTGAACTGAGACCAGAACAAGATGCTATCTTCATTCAGCAAATACTTAAGCATCTGCCATGCGCTAAGCTCTGTTCTAGGTGCCGGGAGTGCCGCAGTAAATCAGACAAAAGCCCTCTTCTGGATTGGATGTTTGCATAACAAAATTCTTTCAGGTTTTGAGACTATCAAAATTCACGGTGTAGACTTGAAATCAAGCTATTCGCAAGGAAGGAGATTAAGATGTAATCACCTGTTAAATGGATCGACCAACCTTTGGCCCTCATTTTAGCAAAGGCAACCTCGCTGTGGGACCTGGATTCAGTTCTGTTCCCTCTCTGTGCCTCGGCCTCCTCCCATAAGCTGTGGAGATGAATAATGCCTACCAGCGGTGAGGTCTAGATATGGTGAATGCTTGTGAAGGGTTTAAGCTGGTACCTGTGCTTAAGAAAATCCTGGCTATCCCCAGCTCTCTTCTCAGCAGAAAATGCAATGCGGAGACCGGATGTTGGGTTATGTCCCTGCCGCTGAACCTGTCACCCACTTCTGCCCAGGCTCTTCCCATCCTGTCAGGCTGCACGTGTGGGGTGGCATGGTGCCCTCCTTGCTCACACTCAGATGCCACCTTCTGTCGCCATCCTAAACACAGCCTGGGCTGGGAGCGCAGAGCTCCAGGACGAGGTCAGCCCTGGGGCCATCATCTCCGCAGTGCTTCCTGCCCTCTGCCTGTTCTTGTGCCTCACCATGTCCCAGCTCAGGACCAAACTTAGCCCTGTTCTGTCCCATGACTTACATACCCAACATTCCCTGCAAGCTGGATATGATCTTGGAAAGGGGAAGTGAGTTGCCCAGAGGCACACAGATGCTACCTGGGGAGCTGGGACTGGATCATGTGTATCTAGATGTCCAAATCTAGCGATCTCCATGCTGTACCCATCTCTGGGAATGAGGCCTTTTAATCCAGGGAGTAGGATCCGGTAGCAGAGCCCAAGTTCTCACCTTGAAATCAGTCTGACTTGGCCTTTTAATACAAAACCCAGAGCTCCGAGAGAACATTGCTGGGAGAGTGAGCAAGCTGGGCTGAGAACCAGCACTCAGAAATCTCCATGCGGCCACAGGAATGCTGACTTGGCTTCCCAGCACCATGTCGTCGTCATTGGCAGGCTGGAGCTGGGCTTTGTGGTATGTTAGGTTTGTTTTTTTTTTCTTCTGGAGATGTCCTCACTTTCAGAGGGCAGTTAGGGGCAGTAGACTGGAGGCTCATTCCCAGCACTGCCATGCGACCCTGGACAAGTCACCTTCCCTTTCAGAGCCTCAGTTTTCTCATCTGCAGTATGGGTTAACATTATAATATACTTTGCAGGGTTGCAAGATCATAAATGGTTTTCCAACTTTGGGCTGAACCTGCATTGATGTTATTAAGACATTCATATTTCCTGTGGAGCAATTTCAAAAGCAGTTACCTTTATCCCTACCAGGTGATCCTGAGGGCCTGAGGGAAGTCCACGTTTAGGTTACAAAAGCCTATACAGCAGGGAAAAGACTGGTTTGGGGGCTGGCGTCTTGGATTCCAATCGCCAGCTGTGTGACCTGAGGCAAATCACTTTACCTCTCTGAGCTCATAGGAGGTCCCCAACATCAAGATAGGATGCTCGGTGTCTGAAGAATATAGTCTCCATATTTTTCTGCCTCCTTGTACCAGCCCCCAGTCCCCCGCCAACACTTTGTTAATTGCTCCCAGAAAAACTCTATGCTTAAAGTTTTCCATGCTTAAATTCTCAGCCTCACTGTGGCATGAAATCAATTGTTTGCATTGAATTTGACTTCTCAAATTTAGGGGTAAAATTTGAGATGAGAGTAGGGGGTTAGGGAGGAGATGAGGACGAAGTTAAACCAGATGTGCTTTTGTTTAATTGTAGGATGGTGGTTAAGCTGCTCAAGTCTTACCATCGTTCTTTCTGAATTCCAGTAACCAGGAGTCAGGTTTCACAAAAAATTGTAGTGTTCTTTCCTGGCTGGTGTGGACTCGCCCTCTCTATTATTATTATTATTACTATTTTATATTCATCTGAGGCCACAGAGTACTGGCCAGAGAAGAGACCTCATAGATGCCTAGAATTTCAGTTGGAAGGCCTTTAGAAGCTGGCTCGGTCAACTGGGCTCTTTGCACACCAGGGAGACTGAGGCCCAGAGAGGAGAAGAGGCTTGCCCAGGGTCACACAGTTGCTTAGGGCAGAGTGGAGCAGAGTCAGTTCAGTCTCCTGATTCTAAACTACATGATCTTTCCAAAGGCAACCACTTCTCCTGAATTTGGTGTGTTTCATTTCTACAGTATATTCCTAGCATAGAATGCTTTTTGAAAAGCATTGCTTAAGGGAGGATGCAGATCATGTGGGTTGATGGAAAACGATATTAAGCTCAGGAGAGCTGAGTTGAAGTCCTTGAACTACCTCTGTGATCTTGGGCAAGTCACTTCGCCTCTCTGAGTCTCAGATTCTTCATCTGTAAACCAAGATATCTGAGGAGTAGGAGTGGAGAGATGAGACTTCCCTAAGGCTTGGAATGGGTCTAATGTATTCAACTGGTCCTCAAATATTTATAGTCTACTGTGTGCTGGGTTATGGGAGGTCCGTCACAAACTGCCTTCCCAAGGCTGCAGGGGGTGGGGGATTGTTGACTTCTGCAGTGATTAAACAACTTTAGTTGCTGGTGGTGTTAAACCAGGCAATTTCTTTTTATATAAAAATAAGGGTTTCTGGCTTCTCTTGAAAGATCAGAAGATGTGGCCATATGGGGCTTTGTCCCTGCCTGGCAACAGTGGCTGGAACTGAGTAGCCAGCTGCTCCATCCACTTTACCACAGTCTCCACCATGCCCCACTGCCTCACACCAGCCTACCTGCTTCCCTGACATTACCTGCCTACCGTCTGAGCTTGTGGTTTCTGGGCTAGATGTGGTGAGGCCATGTAAGAGGGGCTCAAATTCCACTTGAATGATTGGGTGGGGCTTGGGCCAGCCCTCAGGGGGCTTAGGGTGAGAATATGGGACACAGGGACACCAGGACACCAGCCCCTCTTCCGTAGCCTGGCAACATCTACAAAACATGTCAGCTAGGTGAAGGAGGTTCCTTCCTGCTTCGGTGGTCCTCAGGAAGAGTCTAAGGGCTCTGGAGGTTTCGGAGCGATAGAGCATCTGCCTGTCAAGGCTCAGCGAGCTGAGCCTAGGGTCTAGCTGGGGACAGGCATCCCTGGGTACTTCCTTCTAAAGATTGCACAGCCCCTGTAGGGAAGAGACTCCTTTGACATCTTCCACCTTACCCCGTGCTCCCTGGTAGCCCTGAGCATTGGTGCATACCCACTTCTCAGACAGGAAACACGATCTTGCACTCTGAACCCACAGCTCTCTGTTCTACCCACTTTGCTGGGAGCCAGGGCCTGGTGATGACAGGCAGGTACCATGGTGGCTGCAGCAAGCATCTCAGAATCGCCATATCTGAACCAGAGGGTAGCGCAGGAGGCTGTGAAGCCTGATAGTTACATGTGGGGGCTCTGGAGGCAGCTGCTGTATGTGAGATTCTAGGTCTCCACGAATCAGCTGCTCCAGGGGTTATGAGATGGACAAGGGAGCCCAATGATTGTTGATTGCTGATAGTAACCTCACATCCTCTGGTCCTTACACCTGCAGACAAGTTCAGAAACGTGCCCTGTGTGGGAAGTGGCATTTTGTGAGCACCGTTGGGTACCAGGCACTTTCACACATTACCTTTGATGCTCATCTACCCCCTACCCTCCGGCATTTTGCAGTTAAGGAGACCGAGGCTCAGAAGGCAGACATCTTACGATTACTCCTCCCCTATGTCTCTATGCCTCTCTGCTTTGACCCAGGGAAGTGAGGAGAAGACAGGCCGGAAGGTCATCTCTGGGAATAAGGCCTTGGAGACCCTGTAGTGAGGCCCTGACCCTCCAGACTTTCTGGGCCACCCCCTCCTCCGCTCCAGCTTGTTTCAGAGATGCTTCTTCATCCTTCCAGAGCTCAGTTTGTCATTCAGGTGCATGAACTTTACCTGGCCAGGTCTGCAAGCTGCTGGGTGGAACTCAGCAAATATTTTATGTTCTTTAAAAAAAATTTTAGGTGGCCAAAGCAAATTGCTTTTACTGGAAAAGCCAGAAGTGCAAACTTTATTTTATTTTTGCAGAGATGGGGCCCTGCTATGTTGTTCAACCTGGGTTCAAGAAGTCTACCCACCTTGGCCTCCCAAAGTGCTGAGATTAGAGGCAGGAGCCATTGTGCCTGGCCCATAAGTGCACCCTTTACAAAGACCTACCAGGTGACTCTTTTTTTAGACTGAATCTCGCTCTATTCCCCAGGCTGGAGTGTAGTGGCACGATCTCGGCTCACTACAACCTCTGCCTCCTGGGTTCCAGAGATTCTCCTGCCTCAGCCTCCTATGTAGCTGGGATTACAGGCACATGCAACCACACCCAGCTAATTTTTGTATTTTTAGTAGAGACGTGGTTTTACCATGTTGGCCAGGCTGGTCTCGAACTCCTGACCTCAGGTGAGCCACCCACCTGGGCCTCCCAAAGTGCTGGGATTACAAGCATGGGCCACCACGCCCGACCCCAGTGACCTTTTGTTGGGTCAACCTCTTGTCTTCTCTAGTGCACCTTTACTAGGTCAGTAAAGCCACAGGGTGAGAACCCACTTAGCTCTCAGGGTGAGGTTCTCAGGCCTCTTGCTGGCTGCCACTGAGTGTCTCGGGCTTGTATTTATTTATTTTATTTTGTTGTTTGAGACAGGGTCTAGTGGCTCTGTCGTCCAGGCTGGAATGCAGTGGCACGATCACAGATCACTTACAGTGTAGCCTTGACTGCCTGGACTCAAGTGATCCTCCCACCCCAACCTCCCAAGTAGCTGGGACCACAGGCATTCGCCACCACACCCGGCTAATTTTTTTTATCACTTGTAGAGACGAGGTCTTGCCATGTTGTCCAGGCTGGTTTCGAACTCCTGGGCTCAAGTGATCCTCCTGCCTCATCCTTCCAAAGTGCTGGGATTTCAGGTGTGAGCCACTGCTTCCGGCCAGCCTGGCCTTTCGGGGGATCTCTTCCCCCTCCACCTGTCTTCACCTTTACTTACCTCTCTCTCAGCATACAGGAGTTACTAACTGACCCGTCTGCCACGATTCCGGTTAGAAAGTGTCTCATCTGAGGCCCATTTCCCCTCCTCCACTCCTTCTGAGCCCTTCTATAGCTGCGCTTTCTCTGCCTCATTCCGCTGGTCCCTGCTATGCCACTGCTAACTAAAAGTCCATAGTCTATAAGCCTGACATGTACGTACTAGGCATGGTGCTCAGTGCCTTGCCTGTAATTACTCATTTGGTCCTACAGCAGGCTGAGTGGCAGATGCTATTATCCCCACATTACAGATGAGGAAACTGAAACACAAACTCCCCCAGCGGTGAAGTGAGAAGTAGACGTGTTTGTTCCCTACCATTACCCATCCATCCAGCCAGGGCTACTGCTTTCTCCACGATGTGAATGACATAACCCATCATCCTAGAAGAGTCAGTTCTGTATTTATCTTAAAACCATCCAATATGGAATTCATATTCTAGGTCCGTTAGCCTATCAAGATATCGGAGATAAACAGGGTTCCTCTCAACAGCTTGTCCAAGCCCTCAATCACCTACGTGATTTTTTTGTGTGTGCAAATGCTGTTTTTTGTTTTTCCCCTTGACCTAATCCTTATTCAGATGCTCCTTGATTTACCAAAGGTTTTTGTCCTGGAATTTTAAGTTGAAAAATATCGCAAGTGGAAAATGGATATAACACCTAACCCGTCAAACATGGTAGCTTAGCATAGCTTACCCTAGATGTGCTCAGAACAGTTACATTAGCCTGTAGTTAGGCAAATCATCTTACATGAGGCCTATTTCATAATAAAGTGTTGACTATCTCATGTCAATTTCTTGGTTGTACTGTATTGAACGTGAAAAACAGAATGGCTGGCGGGGTACTTGAGGTGTGGTTTCCACTGAACACTATAGCTTTTGCATCATCGTAAAGCAAAAAAATCTTAAGTGTAAGTTGGGGACAGTCTGTAATGAACATTTAAGGGCTTACGCTGTGTCAGAAACTGAGCTAATCACTTTGAATGACCTTATTGTATTGAGCTCGTAATTCTGCAAACAAGGAAACAGAAGCTCAGAGAAGTTGAGTAACATTCTCAAAGTTTGGAAAGTGCAGGTGAGACTCAAATCCAGGGTTGCCCAATCAGATTGGCATCTGGATTCAAATTTGCATGTTTGGAGACAGCTCTCAGGGCACCTTGTGGTACACATTTGTTTTTCAGTGACGTGGGGGTGGGAGGTCCCGGGGGAGGAGACAGAACATAGACACACCTGGTGGGGCAGCAGCGTTTGTTCTCCCAGACAGTGGATCTTAACCTCTTCACCCCCTCGTAGGAGATGACAAGCCTACAAGGAAGCATCTTGAGAAACCCAGAGGGTACTGGGTTTGAATCCCAGCCCTGCCATTTCAAACTGTGTGGCCTTAAGTCCCTTTCCCTCTCTTAGCTTCTGGCTACCCTGCCCACCACGCATGATTTATCTGAATGAGGCAAAGCCTTAAGATTTTCCGGTTTGTGGATGGCGAATAGCCAGCATGTCTCCTGCCTCTCTCCTGCCCTGCACCCATATCAGACATCACTAGTCAACCACTGCTCGCTTTCCTTCCCAGGTTCCTTCTAGGTACAGTGTTACAGGCAGCCATTAGCAACTAATATAGAGTTGGCACAAAAGATAAAAGGACATCCCAGAAACATATTATATTTGGTCATGGTGTGGGTGGGCGTAAGGAAGGGATAGGCCCAGGTGGCACCCAGGTCAGTGTCACGGTGCTCCTTGGTCTTCTTTTCCTTGTCTTTGGAGGAACTAAGCTAGACTGTACCAGGGCCCGCCCCAGGTCTGGGGTAGGAACCTTTTATGAGGCACACAGCTGTGTGCATGTTCAGTCCCAAGGGATGGGCAGGTTTCTGGGCCTGATCACTGCCTAGGCTTAAAGTAAGAGTGACAAGAAAGAGGCCGGTTTCAGGTCCTCCTGGAAGGAGTTAGGCCTGCCCCTCTCTACCCTCTGTAATAATATCCATAGTAGTAATATGAGTTCTTGACACTGACGGACCACTTGTTATGCACCAAGCCACTCTGCGAAATGCTTTGTTTACATTTACACATTTAATCCTTGTACCAGCCCATTTTTCAGGTGAGGAAAATGACTCAGAGTAATTTGCTTGGGTTTGCCCAGCTGGTAAGTGTCAGAGCTACGATTTGAATTCACATCTGTCGAACCCCGAATAAGTAATTCTTACTGCTACTATGGATATTATGACAAAGGATGGGGAGGGGCAGGCCTAACTCTTTCCAGGAGGACCTGAAACTGAGCTCTTTTTTTTTTTATGGTATCCAGAATATCACTTTATAAACTGTTGTCAGATTACCATGTAAACATTAATACCCAAATACAGAATTTAGACAATTATTTAAAATTTTAACTGTACCATCCCCAAACTCAGCTATGAATTTGGTCTGGGGAGAGGGCTCCGTAATAGGCCACTGAAGTCCCCTGTCCCACCCCATTATTCTCCCCCGAAAACTGCTGCCGGACTGCTCTGCCAGACTTGAGATAGAACCTGGCTTCACTGTGGCAGTGGGACCACCTGGGCCCTTACAGTGTGGCAAAACCGACCCACCCACAAACTCCATCCCAGATGTTGGGATACTAACACTGAAGCTGAAAGACCCGACTTGGTTTTGCCACAGGTCAAGGTGCATCTGACTAGAGAGCCTGTCCTCTACCTTATTTCCTGCACAGGTCTTTTTCTTTGTAATGCAACAAATGCTACACAGCTCAGATCCAATGGGACACAGGGAAAGGGGCTGTAGTGCAGCCCAGCCTTGCTGAGGGAGACCCCTGCCACGCCAAAGCTCTTTGCTCACAAAGGCTGAAACTGGCCTCTTTCTTGTCACTCTTACTTTAAGTCTAGACAGTGATGAGGCCCAGAAACCTGCCTGTCCCTTGGGACTGAACATGGGCACAGCTGTGTGCCTCATAAAACGTTCCTACCCTACACCTGGGGCTGGCCCTGGTACAGTCTAGCTTAGTTCCTCCTGCTTTCCTTCACCGCAGGCTCTGTGTAGGGCCTGCAGGCTCAGTGTGGGGCCTGCGGGCTCTGCCTCTTTCTCTCGGCTTACCATGATCATTTCTCATTCATGAGTACCATACGCCTTTGCCTGTGGAAAGCGCTTTGCTATTGGCAGAGCCTTCCACGTTTACACATGGGCAGCACAGCAAAGGGCATCTCTATTTTTGCAAGATAGAAAATTGAGGCTCACAGTCCGGGCACAAGGGCTGACACCTGTAATTCCAGCACTTTGGGAGGCCAAGGCAGGCAGATCACTTAAGGTCAGGAGATCAAGAACAGCCTGGCCAACATGGTGAAACCCTGTCTCTACTAAGAATACAAAAACTAGCTGGGCATGGTGGCACATGCCTGTAATTCCAAATACTTGGGAGGCTGGGGCATGAGAATCACTTGAATCCGGGAGGCGGAGGTTGCAGTGAGCAGAGATCCCGCCACTGCACTCCAACCTGGGTGACAGAGCGAGACTGCGTTTCAAGAAAACAAAAGGAAGATTGGAGCTCAGGGAGGGAGGGTGGTGGGCGCAGGATCACACAGCGAATAAATGGTAAACCCTGCACCAAGGAATTAGGTATCCCACCTGTTCCCTAGGCCTTCCTGAACAAATTGCCTAGGGAAACATGAGGTCAGTGCTGGGAACGCAGGAGTGTTGGCTCAGCAGAGGCAGGGGTTGTTCCTGTCCCCCGCATCCCACCCAGATACACCCTATCCTGTTTTAATCAGCCATTGACCTTGGACAAGTCACTTTAACACTCCCAACCTCAGTTTCCAGGCACTTACTCTATTTTTCAGGGTTTTGTTTGTTTGTTTGTTTTTTGAGACAAGGTCTTGCTCTGTCACCCAGGCTGGAGTTCAGGCACGATCACAGTTCACCGCAACCTTGACTTCCTGGGCTCAAGTGATCCTCCTGCCTCAGCCTCCCAAGTAGCTGGAACTACAGTCTTGTGCCACTGGGCCCAGCTAATTTTTTTTATTTTTTATTTTGTGAGATGAGGTCTTGCTTATGTTGATGAGGCTGGTCTTGAACCCCTGGGCTCAGGCAATCCTCCCTCAGCTTCCCAAAACACTGGGATTAACAGGCGGTGAGCCACTGGGCCTGGCATATTTTTCAGTTTTTAAAGCCATTTCTTTTTTTTCTTTTTTGTTTTTGAGACAGAATCTCATTCTGTCACCCAGGATGGAGTGCAGTGGCGTGATCTTGGCTCACTGCAACCTCCGCCTCCTGGGTTCAAGTGATTCTCCTGCCTCAGCCTCCGGAGTAGCTGGGACTACAGGCGTGTGCCACCATGCCCGGCTAATTTTTTGTACTTTTAGTAGACACGGGGTTTCACCATGTTAGCCAGGATGTTCTCGATCTCCTGACCTTGTGATCCGCCCACCTCGGCCTTCGGAAGTGCTGGGATGACAGGCGTGAGCTATGGCGCCTGGCCTAAAGCCATTTTTTATTAATGAACTCACCGAACCATCAAAGCAACCCAATAAAGTATTACCATCATTTTGCAAAGTGGGAGACTGAGGCTCGGGGAGTAAGCAACTTGCCTGAGGTCAAATTGATGGTAAAACCAGGCCTCAAACTCAGGTCAGGATCCCAGGCTGAAGGTCTTTCCCCAGCTGTGTCCCCAGCCTCTCTCATCTTTGCCTTTGTACTTGCCATCCCCTCCCCTGCAGCGACCTCTGCCTGCTTGTGTTGCCAGTTGGCATCACGGCTGTTTTTCTAGAACTTGGTTGGATATCTTGAACCCTTTGTAATCTGATCATCCGCATTGCGTCTGGCTCAGAGTCTCAGTTCCTGGAGGGCAGGAGCCCCCATCTGAGTCACTCTTGAATTCCCCATGCCTAATAAGATGCCTGCTTTCAGCAAGCATTTAATGACTTTTAAGACGGAATCTGCTCTGTCACTCAGGCTGTAGTACAACGGTGTGATCTCGGCTCACTGCAACCTGTGCCTCCCAGGTTCAAACGATTCTCCTGCCTCGGCCTCCTGAGCAGCTGGGATTACAGGCATGAGCCACCATGCCTGTCTCATTTTTGTATTTTTAGGAGAGACAGGGTTTCATCATGTTGGCCAGGCTGGTCTCAAACTTCTGACCTCAGGTGATCCACCCGCCTCGACCTCCCAAAGTGCTGGGATTACGGGTGTGAGCCACCACGCCCGGCCCACTTAATGACTTCTGAGTTCATGAAAGGCTGCCCCACCTAGCAAGGGTTTCCACAGCTGGCCTGGCTTGGTTACCATGGGGAAGCCTGGGAGGGATCCCCCAGTGGGTGTGACCCCTGAGGCACTCCAGGCAAAGCCTGGCCATCCTCCCCAGACCTTCACTGGTGTCCTTCCACCGATGACTCCAGCTCATAAATGGTTAGTGATTGGCAGCAGGACAAGCCAGTGTCTCTGGGTCCAGTTTTCCTGTTGGCAGTTCAGGCCTTTAGTCATACTCAAGTAAGAGGTGCCCAGTGTCATACCTCTGGCCAATGTCTTTGTCCATTTTGTTCACAGATGTACCCCCAATCCCAAACAGCCTTAATGTCTTTAATAATAATCATCATCATCGCTGTAAATTTGCTGAATCTGCATGTACCATGCTTCCTGGTGCATGATAGGCACTTACTACATATTTGTTGAATGAATGAATACTCGCAGCGAGTAACATTTTATAGGGACTAAGAGTTGTATGACCTTGCGTGACCTCTGTACCTCAGTTTCCTCATGTGTCGACTCCGTGAGAGGTGCTCAGAGGAGTAACCAATACATATGTCGATATATGTTTGTTTTAAATATACCATGAAGCAGGCTGTGTTCTAAGCGGCTCACACGTATTTATTCATTTATCCTTGCACCTGAGGCTCAGAGAGATTAAGTTCATGTCTCCTAGGTCACCTAGTTGGTGTCATGTGCAAATATTTTAATATCTCCCAGGACATGTGTGTTCCAAATAACATAATATGGGAACCACCTCCCCTACCAGCCTCCTCCCGTAACACAGACCTCATGCCCCAGATCCTAGGGTCAGAACAAACCGTAACAGCAGTAGGTGAGTCTAGCAGTCATGTTGTCCCTGACTATAAAATGCCTCATCCAGTGCTGGGCACACAGTAAGTCTTATGATCACCATCTGTGGGACAGGCACCAATCATGGTCTGTGCAGAAGCTGGCAGGAGGGAGCCCCGAGTCTGCTGGAGGAAACCGGTGGGCGGGGAGGTGCCTTTAGAGAAGAAATGACAACGGTCATAAATCATTGTAACAGTAACAGCTCATATTAACTGAGTGGCAGATACTGTTCAAGCATGTCAGATGCATTAATCATTTAATCCTCATGTCAGCCCTAGGAGGTAGATACTATTGTCATTGTCCCCACTCACAGATGGGGAGCCAGGCTCAGAAATAAGCTCACTTGGGCCGGGCGCAGTGGCTCTTGCCTGTAATCCTAGCACTTTGGGAGGCCAAGGTGGGTGGATCACCTGAGGTCAGGAGTTCAAGACCGGCATGGCCAACATGATGAAACCCCGTCTTTAGTAAAAATACAAAAACTTAGCCAGGTGTGTTGGCAGGGGCCTGTAATCCAAGGTACTCGGGAGGCTGACGCAGGAGAATCGCCTGAACCCGGGAGGCACAGATTGCAGTGAGCCGAGATCACAGCATTGCACTCCAGCCTGGGTGACGAGCAAAATTTCATCTCAAAAAAAAACCAGGGAATAAGCTCATTTGTCCAGTGAATGGCTAGTAAATGATAGATCCGGGGTGTGAATGCCTGCACTCAAGCTGTGGCCTCTTGCTGTCCTGCCTCCTTCTGTAAAGACTCGTGAAGCTTCCTGCTGGGTAGTTCCTGGTACCTCTGCCAGGCTGGCCACTGGCAGCAGGCCCATGCCAGGGTGCATGCTGGTGCTGGATGATCCGTGGGGCGGAGAGGAGTCTCCCCATCTCCTCAGAGGCCTCCCCTATGTCACACCCTGAGGCTGGGCCCAGACAGGTATTCAGGAAAGGAAACTGATCTGTTACCTCACCCCTGCCTGGGACAGCCCAGCATGTGTCAGCCCCCTGATCCCCAGGTACTGCCCAGGACCAGCAGCAACAGGGACGACCACCCTCCAGACCACCCTCCAATGTGGGGAGACCTGCAACAGCTCTGGGGCAGAAAGAGGCTCAGGGAGGTTAGCAACTTACCCAGGCTTATGGAGCTGGTGGATTGTTGAGCTGGAATTTGGACCCAGGGCTTGGCTCTGGTGAGAGAGGATAGATATGTCTGCCTTGGGGTTGTCTGGTCCAGAGATCCAGGCCTGGCTCCTTATGAAACCTTACTTTGTTCACTAGTAATAGCAAGAGTTATCATTTCCTGAATCTAACCTGCCCAAAGGGTAGATACTCAAATCTCTGCTTTTTTTATTTTTTATTTATTTATTTTTTTTGAGACGAAGTCGTGCTCTGTCGCCCAGGCTGGAGTGCAGTGGTGTGATCTCAGCTTACTGCAACCTCCACCTCCTGGGTTCAAGCTATTCTCCTGCCTCAGCCTCCTGAGTAGCTGGGATTACAGGTGCGCACCACCATGCCCAGCTAATTTTTGTATTTTTAGTAGAGACGGGGTTTTACCATGTTACTCAGGCTGGTCTCGAACTCCTGACCTCGTGATCCACCTGCCTCGGCCTTCCAAAGTTCTGGGATTATAGGCGTGAGCCACCGCGCCTGGCCGAGATCTCTGGTTTTACAGGTAAAGAAGGGAAGCACAGGCTGGGAGTGGTGGTACATGCCTGTATCCTAGCTACTTGGGAGACTGAGGCAGGAGGATTGCTTGAGCCAAGGAGTTCAAAGCTGCAGTGAGATATGATTGTACCTGTGAACAGCCACCACACTCCAGCCTGGGCAACACAGCAAGATCCCATCTCTAAAAATAAAATAAGAAAAAAAATGAATAGAAGCACAAAGGAAGGGAAGGAATCACCCAATGTCCTATAGCTCATACATGGGTTAATCTAGAATTGGAACCCGGCCAGCCTGGCTCCAGAGTCCGGGGTCACTTAATGAGGACTAGATAATTCTCTGCATGTTAGATGGGTACACTCTTCTTGAACCTGCTGGTTCTTTTGGAGCCAGATCTAGGGAGGGGGAGCAAGGCAGGAGCTGAGAAAATAGCAGGAACAGACTGCGTGACACTCGCTGGGAGGCACTGAGGCTCCGGCTCCCTGAGCTTAGGAGTGTGGAGTTTATCTATCCCCTGTGCGATTCCTGGGGGAAGGGAAGGACAGGCGAAGGGGCACCGCAGGGCAGTCCTGGTGTCTCCAGGACCAGGGTCAGGGGGAGGCCAGAGCAATTAGCCTGGTTGAGGCCTCTGCTAACTCAGAAACCTCAGTGGGGGATTGGCCCAGGGCTCTGGCCTCGAGCCTGACCCTCCTGAGTTTCTATCTGAGGCTTTCAGAGTCTTCCTGGGGCAGTGAATCTCAGAGTGCTGGTTTGTGTGAGAACTTTGTTCTGAAATTTCCTCCTTCAACACCCAAACCCCTGGGCTGGCCTGCCTGCCCCACTTCCCCCTCTTAGAGGAAACGGATGCTTTCCTCTTGGGTAGCCACATGATTTGAATAATCAAGTATTCCCCAGCTGGCCTCTGGCCAAGCACAGCTGAGCTGGGCCAGGCCCCCAGTTGGGGCACTGAGGCAAGCCTGCCAACCTCCTCATCCTGCACACACTCCAGCCACCCAGGGTAAAATACAGGAAAAACGCATGGCCCATAGACTTGGCTGGGCCAGGCCCCAGACTATTCCTGTAGCGGAGGCAGTGCTTGTCTTGGGCTTTCTCCCGTCTACCTGGAGAAAGCTGAGTAGGGGAAGAAAAAGGCTGCCCCTGCTCGGGAAATTCCTGATGGAGTGGCCTCTCTTGTCGGCTCACCTGGGTGCTACTTTCTTGGTACCTGTCAGGGTGGAGAGAGGAGGAAGCCAGTCAGGAAGGGGAAAGATGGGTGCAGGAGGCTGAGGCAGGAGAACAGCTTGAACCCAGGAGGTGGAGGTTGCAGTAAGCTGTGATGGCGCCATTGCTCTCCAGCCTGGGCAACAAGAGCAAAACTCCGTCTCAAACAAACAAACAAACAAACAAAAAGAATGTGTGCAGAAATGGTCTTGTAAGCAGACCCCCACAGAGCCCCAGGTGGAGGATGAGGGAAAGAATCAGAGGCCACCTAGCTAAGTCTTGGGCAGAATGGCCACAAAGGATTTCTGGAGACAGCGGGATTCATTTATTTATTTTTTTGAGATGAAGTCTCTGTCTCCCAGGCTGGAGTGCCACAGCTCCATTTGGCTCACTGCAACCTCCGCCTCCTGGATTCAAGCTATTCTTCTGCCTCAGCCTCCCCAGTAGCTGGGTTTACAAGTGTGAGCCACTGCACCTGGCGAATTTTTGTATTTTTAGTAGAGATGGGGTTTCACTATGTTGGCCATGCTGGTCTCTAACTCCTGACCTCAGGTGATCCGCTGCCTCAGCCTCCCAAAGTGCTGGGATTACAGGTGTGAGCTACCGCGCCTGGCCTAGTTTATTAATTTTTAACCCTTTTTGCTGCATTATATGATTTTTGATATGTGGTGTTTTTAATCATTCAGTTCTAAGTAATTTTAAATTTCTACTATGACTTTTCTTTGATCCTTGACATTTTTAGGGATTTTTTTTTCATTTCTAAGTGTATGGGTAATGATTTATACTTTGAAACACTTAGCTTCTCACTGAATTGATGGTCACAGGATGTGGTCTATGTGAAGACTTATTATTTGAACTGTGAGACTTACTTTTTGGCCTGGTAGGTGATAAATTTTTTAAATGTTTGCATGTTCCTGAAAAGAAAGTATGTTTATGTATTTCGTTTCTACCATCCTACATTTTTATTTCAATTTGTTCTGCTTTTTCTGTTTTATCACTTTAAAAAATTATCTGTGGGTTTTCCCTACAAAGACAAGATTAGCATTTTCTTACGTGCCTTGCTCCCCTGCCTCTCTTAAGTTTCCATACCCTTCACTGACACGCTCCCCTCAGCCCCCATGATGTCATATGAAAATTGTCTGGATTTTTAAAAAATTGTCTAATTCTGAGTTATAGATCTATGTTCTTTTTGTTCTTTTCCCTCCCCTCTCCTCCCCTCCCCTCCCCTCTCCTCCCCCCCCCTCTCCCTTTTTTTTTTGAGACGGAGTCTCACTCTGTCGCCCAGGCTGGAGTATAGTGGCCGGATCCTGGCTCACTGCAAGCTCCGCCTCCCAGGTTCACGCCATTCTCCTGCCTCAGCCTCCCGAGTAGCTGGGACTACAGGCGCCTGCCACCTCGCCCGGCTAGTTTTTTGTATTTTTTTTAGTAGAGACGGGGTTTCACCATGTTAGCCAGGATGGAATCGATCTCCTGACCTTGTGATCCGCCCATCTGGGCCTCCCAAAGTGCTGGGATTACAGGCTTGAGCCACCGCGCCCAGCCTCCTCTCCTTTTTTGAGATGGAGTTTCACTCTTTTTGCCCAGGCTGGAGTGCAATGGTGCGATCTCAGCTCACCACAACTTCCGCCTCCTGGGTTCAAGCGATTCTCCTGCCTCAGCCTCCCAAGTAGCTGGGACCACAGGTGTGCGCCACCATGCCCAGCAAATTTTGTATTTTTGGTAGAGATGGGGTTTCTCTGTGTGGGTCAGGCTGGTCTTGAACTCCTGACCTCAGGTGATCTGCCCTCGTCAGCCCCCCAAAGTGCTGGGATTACAGGTGTGAGCCACCGCACCTGGCCCTTCTTGTTCTTTTCTTTGAACTTGAATTTGTTTTGAAAAACTAAACTTTACTAAATTATTTGCTCAGTCTTCAGGTATCTTGAATACAATCTGTGGAATCTGCTTATACTAATTAAATCATCCCTTTAAACTTATTTAATTCTTTTTTTGGAAGGGACAAGGGGCTGTCTTTTTGTACAAACCTGAGCCCTTGATGCTGTAACTTTTATTAGCCTTTAACTTTATTATTATTACTTTTTGAGATGGAATCTTGGCTCTGTTGCTCAGGCCAAAGTGTGGTAGTGTGATCCTGGCTACCACAGCCTCTGCCTCCTGGGTTTAGGCAATTCTCCTGCCTCAGCTTCCTCAGTAGCTGGGATTACAGGTACCTGCCACCGCACCTGGCTAATTTTTCTATATTTAGTAGGGACAAGGTTTTATCTTGTTGGCTAGGCTGGTCTCAAACTCCTGACCTGAAGTCATCTGCCCCCCTCGGCCTCCCAAAGTGCTAGGATTATAGGCATGAGCCACCACGCCCGGCCAGCCTTTAACTTTTGAATGGGCTGTTTAGCTGGATAGAAAATTCCCAGCTCGGGCCGGGCGCGGTGGCTCAAGCCTGTAATCCCAGCACTTTGGGAGGCCGAGACGGGCGGATCACGAGGTCGGGAGATCGAGACCATCCTGGC
>NW_012114253.1:817338-820034 GCF_000951035.1 Colobus angolensis palliatus | reverse complement strand
CTGTTGCCTAGGCTGGAGTGCAGGGGCACGATCTCGGCTCACTGCAAGCTCCACCTCCCAGGTTCATGCCATTCTCCTGCCTCAGCCTCCTGAGTAGCTTGGACTAAAGGTGCCTGCCACAACACCCAGCTAGTTTTTTGTATTTTTAGTAGAGACGGGCTTTCACCATGTTAGCCAGGATGGTCTCGATCTCCTGAGCTCGTGATCCAACTGCCTTGGCCTCCCAAAGTGCTGGGATTACAGGCGTGAGCCACCGTGCCCAGCCTATTCAGTTTCTTAGTGGTATCTTTTGATAACAAGATGTTTTCAATTTTGATGAAGTCCAATTTACCTTTTTTTTTAATGGAATTAGTATTCTTTGCCTACCCCAAAGTCATGAAAATATTATGGGGTCAGGGCCGGGCGCAGTGGCTCATGCCTGTGATCCCAGCACTTTGGGAGGCCGAGGCGGGCGGATCACCTGAGGTCAGGAGTTTGAGACTAACCTGGCCAACATGACGAAACCCCATCTATACCTAAAAGTACAAAAATTAGCTGAGTGTGGTGGCGGGCACCTGTAATCCCAGCTACTCAGGAGGCTGAGGCAGAGAATTGCTTGAACCCAGGAGGTGGAGGTTGTGGTGAGCTAAGATCATGCCACTGCACTCCAGCCTAGGTGACAAGAGTGAGACTCTATCGTAAAAAAAAAAAAAAAGAAAATATTATGGAGTCAGTATTCTTTGCCTATCCCAAAGTCATGAAGATATTCTTATATTTTCTTCTAGAAGCTTTGTGATTCTGACTTACAATTAGGTTTATGGTTAATCTCAAATTAATGCAGTAAGATTGAGGTTAATGTTCTTTTAACTTTTCTTTCAATGTTCTGTTTCTTTTCTTTTTTTTTCTGAGACAGGGTCTTTCTTTGTTACCCAGGCTGGAGTGCTTTGTTACCCAGGCTGGAGTGCAGTGGCACGAAAATGATTCACTTCAGTCTCAAACCTCTGGCCTTAAGCAATCCTCCCACCCCAGCCTCCCAAATAGCAGGGATCACAGGTGCACACCACACTTGGCTAATTAAAAAAGAATTTTTTTTGTAGAGATGAGGTCTTGCCATGTTGGCTGGGTCTTCCAAAGTGTTGGAATTCCAGTCATGAGCCACCAAGCCTGGCCAATTTTCTGTTTCTTAATCCTTCCCTGCTTCCTCCTGGAAGCGTCCTCAAACTAATAACTTAGCTCTCTCCTCCATCGTTCGGCAGCTAGATCTACTTTGTAGTTTGTTCCACTTATGTGTTTGTTATTTCAACTGTTTTTTCACATAGAGTGTTTCCACTGGGATCTTTTAACAGCTCCTCTTTCTGTTTTGCTAATATCTTTGCTCATTTCTTTTGCATGTTTCTCACAGTTTATGGAGATTTTTTGTTTTGTTTTGTTTCTTTTTTTTTGAGACAAGGTCTCCTCTCTTGCCCGGGCTGGAGTGCAGTGGCGTGATCTCTGTTCACTGCAGCCTTGACCTCCCGAGCTCAAGTGGTCCTCGCACTTCAGCCTCCTGAGTAGCTGGGACTATAGGTGTGCACCACCACGGCCAACTTTTTTTTTTTTTTGGTATTTTTTGTAAGAAGTTTCATTGTATTGCCCAGACTGGTCTCAAACTCTTGAGCTCAAGTAATTCACCCACCTTGGCCTCCCAGAGTGCTGGGATTACAGGTGTGAGCCACCGCACCTGGTCCTGTTAGTGGTTTTTCTTTAGAATTCATTGTGCTGTGGCTGGCGGTGGGTTGGGGTGGGATTCGGGGGGCATGCACTTCTTGCCCTTAAAACTAGCAGTGAGGGAAGATGTATGGCTCCTGAATCCTTCCTCTCAAATCAGTCCCAAATACTGAAAAGCAAAACATCACTAAACCTAGGCAATTACCATTTTTGCTTATTGTAAAGTCTCAGTCAATCTTATCTAATATGACTGATCCCAGCGGTATCTCTAAGCAGTTTGGGTTTCTTTTGAAGTCACTGTGCTCCTTGCCAGGGCGGGAACCCCTGGACATCAGAACCACTTGGTTTCTCACTAGGTTTGACATCACCGTTCTCCCTCCCCAGTGACTCACTCGACAGGATTGGGCCTCTCTTTCAGACCCCAGGGAGAAACAGCGAGGGGAAGGGGCTGCATGCCTAGGTCAGAATTCTTCAGACTCGGAGTCTGGAAAGGAAGGGGTAGTGGAGTGACTGTAGAGTCCCCCTGTAGTGACTGTTGGTCCCCTCCCAATTCCTGCAGTTCCACATTGTTTGCTGGCATGCTTTGAATTTTTTTTTTTTTTTTTTTTTTTCCTGAGACAGTCTCGCTGTGTCGCCCAGGCGCCCAGGCTGGAGTGCAGTGTCACTCACTGCTCAATGCAACCTCAACCTCCCCAAATAAAGTGATCCTCCCGCCTCAGCCCGCTAAGTAGCTGGGACTGCGGATGCATGCCACCACCTCCAAGTAATCTTTGTATTTGTTGTGGAGACGGGGTTTCCTTATGTTGCCCAGGCTGGTCTCGCGCTCCTGGGCTTAAGCGATCCTCCTGCCATGGCCTCCCAAAGTGCTGAGATTACAGGAGTGACCTATTCGGGCATGAGTCTACATACCTGACCTATGCAGTTTCTTTTTTTTTTTTTGAGATGGAGTCTCGCTCTGTTGCCTAGGCTGGAGTGCAGGGGCACGATCTCGGCTCACTGCAAGCTCCACC
>NW_012114253.1:802792-810733 GCF_000951035.1 Colobus angolensis palliatus | reverse complement strand
TGGAGACAGAGTCTTGCTCTGTCACCTAGGCTGGAGTGCAGTGGTGCAATCTTGGCTCACTGGGCTCACTGCAACCTCTGTCTCTCAGGTTCAAGCGATTCTCGTGCCTCAGCCTCCCAAGTAGCTGGGATTACAGGCACCCGCCACCACACCCGGCTAATTTTTGTATTTTTAGTAGAGATGGGGTTTTACCATGTTGGCCAGGTTGGTCTCGAATTCCTGGCCTTAAGTGATCCACCCGCCTTGGTCTCCCAAAGTGCTGGGATTACAGGTGTGCGCCACGGCACCCGGCCAATTTTTTGATTTTTTGTAAGAGACAGGATCTCGCTTTGTTGCCCAGGCTGTCTCAAGGTCCTGGGCTCAAGCGATTCTCCTGCCTTGGGCTCCCAAAGTGCTGGGATTATGGCCCAGCCCATGCTTTGACTTTATCTCAGCAGACACTTGTGCCATCCGCCTGGGCTGCTTTATGCAAGATACTTTTTGTGGGTTTCATGCAAATGTGGGCTTAGTGATAAGCCAGAAGTTAATTGAGGAGGCAGAACAAAGGTGGGTTGCACAATCTGGGGCTCATGTGACCTGGGATAGAGGGCCAAAGGGGCTCTGGGAAAGGGAGGAGGATTCTGGGAGCACATGGAGTCAGCAGAAAGGAGGACTGAGTTTCAACAAGCCCGGAGCTGAAGCTGGAGACTGAAGCCAAAGGTAGCAGATGTGGGCTTTGCCAAGAGGCAGGTCCATAGCTCGGCTGCGGGGCTGAACTCCAACCCCGCACCCAGCTCTGACCTTAGTTGTTCCAGGACAGTGGGTGTGTGTATGGGGGCCTGGGCTTGGAACAAAGAGGCAAGAGGAGAACTCAAACCCTGTTTTCTTTTCCATAATATTCTCTCCACCCTAAAGACCATGCCCTGCCTTTTCTCCTGGCTGCAGCAACCCCTCCCCACCACCCTACACACACCAGTTTAAACTCTCTTCCATCTCCCCAGAAGACAGTTTCCCTGTTGTTGCCTAGGTTTAGTGGTGTTTTGCTCTGTCGTTACTTGGGATTGATGTTGAGAAGGAGGATCCAGGAGCCATATGTCTTCTCTCTCTGTTGGGGCAAGAAGCATGTGGATTCCCTAATCCCCTGTCCCACCACCAGCCAGAGCACAGTGAATTCAAAAGTAAAACCATAAACTGATTAGAGATACCCTGGAGTCAGTGGTAGTAGAATAAAAAGACCAAGATTTTTTTTAAATTTTTTATTTTTTGAAATGGAGTCTTGCTTTGTCACCCAGGCTAGAGTGCAGTGGTGTGATCTCAGCTCACTGCAACCTCCGCCTCCCAGGTTCAAGTGATTCTCCCACCTGAGCCTCCCGAGTAGCTGGGATTACAGGCACCTGCCATCATGCCTGGCTAATTTTTGTATTTTTGTACAGATGAGGTTTCACCATGTTGGCCAGACTGATCTCAAACTCCTGACCTCAAGTGATCCGCCCGCCTCAGCCTCCTAAAGTGCTGGGATTACAGGCGTGAGCCACTACGCCCAGCCCAAGACCAAGATTTTTAAATAAACATTAGAAACATACAAGAGAAATAAGGAAAAACATTAGCAACATAAAGTAGAATGAGAGAGTGTTAAAAATAAAAGAACTGAAAGCAAATATTCAATATGAGAAACCAGCCTCATTCTCAGCCCCAAACCTCTGTGTGCACCTTACAGCTCCTTGTTCTCCAGGAAAGACGTTCACGGCCTCTGGACCTCAGCATGGGCTGTTCCAGCAGCTTAGACTTCCTTCCCTCCACTTCTCCCGAAACACTTACAGCATATCCTCAAGACTCCTTCCCTGACCATGCCTCATCATCAAGGTGACACTCAGTGATGGCATGGGGTTCTGGACTCAGGACACCAGGGTACCTGCCCTGATTCTTCAACTAATTGGCTGTGTGACTTTGGGCAAGTCATGCTACCTCTATGGACCTCAGGCTTCTCTTGGGGAAAAAGATGAAGGTGTTGGGTTAGAGTATTCCTAAGTCCCTTTCAGCTATGTTGTGATACCGTGGTGGGGAGCACAGGCTTTGGGGTGAGGCTGCTCACCAGTCCCTCCTGGGTCAGCACTTAATGCTGTGTGTCACGGAGCAGTTCTTTTAACACGGAAAGCCACCGTTTACTTATCCTTACATAAGGGTTAAGAGGTTGTAGTTTGGAGTTGGATAATTTGGGCTCAGAATCCCAGCTCTGCTGCTGGTCTGCTGTGTGACCTCAGGCAAGTTACTTAACGTCTCTGTGCCTTTTTCCTCTTCATAAAATATGAATGATACTAAGAGTACCTACCTCAAAGTATAGGAGCACAGTGAATGCAGCTGTCATTCTGCTGGTGACAGTTGTTTCACCACTATACAGACATCTCCTTTCAATTTGGTAGATTCTTGATAATTATCTGCCGGGCTTTGCTTTCCAAATACACTCTGTTGAATTTTAACTTTTATTTTCTTTTTTTTTTGAGACAGAGTCTCGCTCTGTCGCCCAGGCTGGAGTGCAGTGGCCGGATCTCGGCTCACTGCAAGTTCTGCCTCCCGGGTTTACGCCATTCTCCTGCCTCAGCCTCCCGAGTAGCTGGGACTACAGATGCCTGCCACCTCGCCCTGCTAGTTTTTTGTATTTTTTAGTAGAGACGGGGTTTCACCTTGTTAGCCAGGATGGTCTCGATCTCCTGACCTCGTGATCCGCCCGTCTCGGCCTCCCAAAGTGCTGGGATTACAGGCTTGAGCCACCGCGCCCGGCCAAATTTTAACTTTTAACAGATGCTCTCCACTGTATTTTATCTGTAAAACAACTCTGCGAGGTGAGGATGACTAACCCTTGTTTTATGGACAAGGAACCTGAAGCTTCAAAGTTGCTTTCAAAGCTACACAGCCAGGACTTAAACCCAGGTCCACCTCCCACAAGACTAAGGTCTTTCCACCATGCCACACTATTCAGAAGATTAGACTGGGGCTGGGCGCGGTGGCTCATGCCTCTAATCCCAGCACTTTGGGAGGCTGAGGTGGGTGGATCACCTGAGGTCAGGAATTCGAGATCAGCCTGGCCAACATGGTGAAACCCCCATCTCTACTACTAATAAAAAATTAGCCAGGCATGGTGGTGGGCACCTGTAATCCCAGCTACTCGGGAGGCTGAGGCAGGAGAATCACTTGAACCTTAGAGACGGAGTTTGCAGTAAGCCAAGATTGCTCCATTTCACTCCAGCCTGGGTGACAAGAAACTCTTGTCTCAAAAAAAAAAGAAGAAGATTAGACTGGGCCTTGGGAGATTACCAAATGCAGGCAGATGGGAAAGCACAGTGAGAAGTCTCCCAGGCTGGAGTTCAGTGGCGCAATCTCGGATTACTGCAGCCTAGACCTCCTGGGCTCAAGCAATCCTCCAGTCTCAGCCTCCTGAGTGGCTGGGCCTACAGGTGCGTGCCACCATGCCTGGCTAATTTTTGTAGAGACAGGATTTCGCCATGTTCGCCAGACTGGTATTGAAATCCTGGGCTGAAGCAGTTCTCCTGCCTTGGCCTCCCAAAGTGCTGGGATTACGCGTGTCAGCCACCACACCTGGACCTTACATGTATATTCTGACTGTCCACCCTTGGCCATTTGTAGTGTCATGCAAATGTGGGCTTAGTGATAAGCCAGAGGTTAATTGAGGAGGCAGAACAAAGGTGGATTGGACAATCTGGGGCTCTTATGACCTGGGATAGAGAGCCAAAGGGACTCTGGGAAAGGGAGGAGGATTCTGGGAGCACACGGAGTCAGCAGAGAGGAGGACTGAGTTTCAACAAGCCCGGAGCTGAAGCTGGAGACTGAAGCCGAGGGTAGCAGGTGTGGGCTTTGCCAAGAGGCAGGTCCAGAGGGCAGCTCTGGGGCTGAACTCCAGCCCTGCACTGCTGCCCCTCACCCTGGTGTACTCTTGAGGGTCTGGGTTTGTGGTTTCAGTTTCTTCATCTGCAAAAGGGCTGCTAGTACCACTTAGTAGAGTTAGGGGAGGGGGCACGAGGGAGATAGGAGGTCCTGGGCACGAATCCAGTTGTGCTGGTTGTATTGACATGCATGGACTTGAGAGTTAATCCTGAAACCCTATCCTTCCTTATCTGTGATTTCGGAATCACGTTCTGGCCTGCGTGGGATCATTGCAAGGCCACAGTGAGATAATTTCTTGGTGAGACCTTCTCTGACCTCTTTATTTAAAACTGCAAACCTCCCTGTCCTCCTCCCTGCCTTCTTTCTCCCCACTGCACTTACCGCTACCTGACGTTCTATTGCTTGTACTTACTTCCTTGTTGTCTGCCTGCCACACTGACAGGGATTTGGGCTATTATGTTCAGCACCTAGAACAGCCCTTGGCGTATAGTGGTTGCTCAGTAAACAGTGATCCAGCAAATGTTGGTTGAATAACATATAGGGAGAGCCCTATGGCATAGAGGGTGTTTAGTCAAAGTCAGCTGGATCTTAGAGACATAGGGCAGAGACCTGAGAGAGTCTAGGACAGTTCACTTGGTGTGATGAGGTCTCCCATGAAAGCATTTGGGGTCTGGATTTCAGGGTGGTGCTGGTTTCCTCTCTGGCTACAACCTGCAAGCAGCGAGCCCTACAGGAGAGGAAAGTTTGGCTGGGTGTGGGGCCTCACCCCAGGAGTCCCAGCACTTTGGGGGGCTGAGGCAGGAGGATTGCTGGAGCTTAGGAGTTTGAGACAGTCTGGACAACATAGCGAGACCTTGTCTGTACTAAAAATGAAATAACCAGCCAAACGTGATGCTGCGCGCCTGTAGTCCCAGCTACTTGGTCTCTTGCTGAGGCAAGAGGATCATTTGAGCTCAGGAGGTTGAGGCTGCAGTGAGCTATGATCGTGTCGCTACACTTCAGCCTGAGTAACAGACCAAGACCCTGTCTCAAAAAAAAGAAAGAGTGAAGCTGGATGGGTCAAATACTGGGGCTTCTGAAGAAGTCAAGACCTTCAGGCAGACAGGAAGCTCATGACACTTAGCGTTTTCTTTAGCTTTTTAAATCACTCTGACTGCTCCTGAGTGGAACAAACTATCTTAAAGAAATGATAGGCCCAGTCCACTCCACTCCAATGACTAGGAGAAAAAGCAGTAGCATTGGGCCCAGGCAGATCTGGGGACATGACCTGGCTCTGCCCCCATTTAGCAGAGGGACCCAGGGCAAGTTACGTCACCTTGCTGAGTCTCTACTTTCTCCTTTGAAATGGGTGTAGTGGTATTCCCCCTCCGGGGCCTTTTGTGTAAACCCTACTAGAAAGGTGAATTATAACTGGTCATTACCAGACTGAAGGGCATGGAAGGCAGAGCTTGTACCTGCAGATCCTGTCACAGGGCTGGCACACAATAGACACATGGAACCTGGTGGTCAAAGGGTTGTTAAACTCAATGGACAACAACCTGCGTAAAGTGAGGATCCGAGTCCTGCAGGGCTGTTAGGCAAGTCCAGCCCCAAAACTTTCTGTAATTCTACAAGTTTATAGATTCCAAGTAGAAAGTGACTTGTAGGAAGTTGGACTCTTACATTACCACATACTTGAAACTTGTCAGCTTTAGCTTGTTTGCAAGATTTTTCCTCTGGCAGAAACAGTTGGCAGAATATGAATGACCTGATTCGGTTGTTCACAATCTAAGGGTCTGAGAAAAACTGGCTGAGCTGTAGTTCTGAGGTCAGACTCTGTGTTCCAAGTAACACAAAAGCCAAGACACACAATGGGGAAATTAATTGGCTCATGTAGCCAGGATGTTCAGAGGAAGGCTTCAGGCATGGCTGCATCTAGGAGCCCAAGTGATGCTATCAAAGACTCAAGGTCTCTACCTTTCTCTAGTCCATCTCTGAGAGGTTGCTTCCTCCTCAGGCTACACAAAGCGCCCCTCCCCACTTCACACCCTCATGACCCAGTAGGCAGACAGAGTCTTCCAGCTGGAGCCAGTCAGGGGCCACCTGGAGATGGAGGTGGGACCAGTCCCACCCAAACCAGGCTGAAAGGGGGAGGGTCACTTCCCAAGGAAACTTGGTGGTATTGTTAGGAAGGGGAAACAGACTCTGGGTGGCCAAAAATGACAGTAGATGTCCACTCCACTCACCAGAGGGAGCGCAGTGGAGAGCCGTAGAAACTTCTGCATTGTACCTTTTGATTTGCAAGGTTCCTTCCCTTCTAAGACGCCGATACGGGAGGCAGAATGGAGTTTATTATCCCTGCTCTATGGCCAAGGAAACCGCCCTTGAATATTCAGCGAGGACTCTGACTTGTAATCCTGGACTGCCCCCACTGATCTCAGCCTCTCTGTGCAAAATTATAAACCCAGAGGAGCTGACCTGGGAGGCAGAGGCCAACGTGACTGAAGCCCCTCCCTTTGTGGAACGGGCACTCTGTCTAGATATAAGAGGCCCCCAGGAAACTGCCATCACGGGAAAGTCCACGGGGAGCTGAGACAGGAGCATGACATGAGGACCAGAAACAGGGCAGCAACCAGGCATGGCTTCCTGCAGCTCTCATTGCTAGGACCTCCCCCCTCCCTCCCCCTACACCCCGGCAGAGTGAGCTCATGCAACCCCACTGAGGCAGGGCTCCCTGTGCCTGGGAGGGCTGAGGCACGAGCTCTGCCATTGGTGACCGAGGTTGTCATGGCATGTGACTGAGATGGGGGTGGCACATACACTGGACGTGGAGCTGGACAGGCCTGGCCTGAATCCCAGCCCTCCCACGCGGTTGCTTTGTGACCCTGAACCTCCCTCCTTTTTCTGAGCCTTGGTTTTTCCTCCTGAGCCCGAGCTGATCATTTGCACTTCACTGGAATTGGAAGACTGGGTGAAAAGCCCCCAGTGTGTAGTAGGTGCTGCATAGAGTTTCTCCCTCTTCCTCTTTGGGTCCTGTTGGTGGTAGCTATGTGACCTCGGCCAAATTCCTTGACTTTTCTGTACTCTGGGACCAATGAAGCTGTTGGTGTGAGGACCAGATGGATTTTCTTGTAAAGTGCTTAGAGCAATGCCCAGCACACTCGTGATCACTGTTACTTCTGGCTAACTAACACCTATTGTTTAATGCGTACCAGGCCCCAGGGTCTTTCCCTCCTTGTTTATTGTCTCACTGAATTCTTGTTCCTCCAATGACGTAGGCTCTCACCAGGATGGTCCCCATTTGATGGGTGAGGTGATGTGCCCAAGGTCAACGGGGGCCTGCTGAGCTGCGTGCCCTTGGGTGGGACCTCACCTCCACAGGCCCCAGTTTCCTGTCTGGGGCTCTCGGCGTCAGCCCTGCCCTGCTGTGTCCTAAGGTCGCCGAGGAGATCAAACGCAAAAGCCACCGGGAGCCTTCTGCCGCCGGCTGGAGCGTCCTCTGGGAATGCGAGGAACGCTGTTATCTGGAGCCCAGCTGCCCTGAGCACTGTCTCTGGGAACACCCGCGTCCTTCCTCCTCTGACCTGAGCCCTCTGCGCCCGCCACCCAGGGATTCGGCTTGTGCTGGCCGCTGCCCAGCAAGCTACAAGTTCATTGTCCCTTTTCCCACAGCCCGGCGCCTCCTCAGCCTCCTCTCACAGGGCCTGTGCAGGGCCATCTGCACAATGGACACATCCTCTGCTAGCGGGAGGGGAGTGGGAAGAGCTGGGATTGGCCAATACCCTGTCTTGAGGATGAGCTGAAGGAGTGGATTATGGGCGGGGGTGTCCAGGGGGCGCCCACCTGGCCAGGGGCAGAGCCAGGTCTTGAATCTGGGATCCTCCCCTCCCTGCCACTGCAAGCCCTAAGTGATTTCCACTGCAGGGCTGGCTACAAGATACTGTGCAAAGATCAGAAGAGGGCCGGGCGCGGTGGCTCAAGCCTGTAATCCCAGCACTTTGGGAGGCTGAGACAGGCGGATCACTTGAGCTCAGGAGTTAGACCATCCTGGGATCCTCCCCTCCCTGCCACTGCAAGCCCTAA
>NW_012114253.1:792771-802656 GCF_000951035.1 Colobus angolensis palliatus | reverse complement strand
GCCACTGCACTCCAGTCTGGGCGACAGAGCGAGACTCCAAAAAAAAAAAAAAAAAAGATCAGAAGAGACTTGGACCCTAGATGTGACTCTCTCTTGCTGTGTGACCTCCAGCAAGTCACCTCACCTCCTGTAAAGTTAGGATTGTAGGAAGCCCACCCACTGGGAACCCTGGTGCAGATACAATGAAATAACATTTGGGAACAGAGTGTAGTGAGTATGAATCAAATAGCAGCTGCATGCAATTCCTTCATCTGCAAAAGTATAATGTGTACGTGTAATGTACATATTGCAGAGAGGGCAAATGGTGGTTTGTTTCCAGTCTTGCCTCCTGTTTCAGGAGTTTATGCTTAGTCCTGGGAGACAGAAACATCCCCAAGTAAGGCTGAATTCTGGCTCGCTCACTTATTGGCTGTGTGACCTTGGGCATGCTCCTTAACCTCTCTGTGCTTCTGTTTTGTCATCTGTAAAATGGGAATAATAATAGTGCTTACCTTGAAGGTTGTTGTGAGTTAATATAGGTTCTAAACAATGCCTGGCACATAGTAAGGTCTATGAAAAGTTTTGTTATTATTACTCTTATGAATACAATGACAAAATATGTAAAATAGGATTTTTCTAAAATAGTCTCAGTTTGAAATATTTTCATCAGTTGCCGCAAAACACTATGTATGGAAGTCCAAGACATTGGCATCCATGCTGCGCCTTGAACACTGCCTTGCCTTTCTAGTAATTGGCCCCCCAAATCCTCAGCTAGTAAGTGAGGAGACTTATCCCTGCCCCTGATGTGCTGTGTGACACTGGGGAGGTTGTGTACCCTCTCTGTGCCCTCCTTTTCTTTTCTTTGAGATGGAGTCTCACTGTGTTGCCCAGGCTGGAGCGCAGTGGCGCCATCTGAGCTCACTGCAAGCTCCGCCTCCTGGATTCACGCCATTCTCCTGCCTCAGCCTCCTGAGTAGCTGAGACTACAGGTGCCCGCCACCACACCTGGCTAATTTTTTGTATATTTTTAGTAGAGACAGGGTTTCACTGTGTTAATCAGGATGGTCTCAATCTCCTGACCTTGTGATCCGCCCACCTCCGCCTCCCAAAGTGCTGGGATTACAGGAGTGAGCCACCGCGCGCGGCCTGTGCCTTCCTTTTCTTGTTGTTTGTGAGAGCAAGGATGGGACGGCCATGTCTCCTAGTACCAGGGAGGCTCCCCCTGCAGAGTGCTGAGGGAAGTGCTGGAGGAGGTGGTTGGTGAACACCTCAGATGCACAGAGCATGCGCCACCCTCCCCCACCGCTTTCTGTACTTGGCATCTAGGCTTGGCGCAGAGCGAGGTGGCCTAGGGCAGAATATGTCCTTTCCGTAGCATGGCGGAAGGCTGTGTACCTGCAAAGCAGCCATGCCCCACCCCCCGCCCCTGCCTGGGCACTGCAGGCCCCAGGCATGGTGTCTGTGGGCCCTGCTATCCCCTCCCCTGTGATCTCCCTCGCGTGGCTGCCTGCTGCTGTCTCTCCTGCCACCAGTCCTCTGGCTTCAGTCCTTTGCCCGCAGAGTTGGTTTGGGGCATCATGACGGTCCTGGAGCCTCAGGGACCTCCAGGGAAGCTTTGGCTCCAGAACCCAGACCCTCGGGGTTTCTGATTCCAGCTCTGCTCTGTGGCCTTGAGTAAGTCCTCGCCTGTAAAATGGGGCTGGCGATGGGGCACGTAGTGAGATGAGGCAGGCAGAGGGCCTGCTCTCGACCAGGCTGTGCTTGGGGAGCGGAGCCCTTTGTGGTGGCAGCCATCCAGGTGAACAGGTCTCTGGGAAATCCCAGAGCACATGGCGGCTTGACCGAGTGCGCAGGGAAGGGTCCATCCCTTCTCAGTTCCAGCCCCTCATCTGCCCCACTTGCCTATCTCTGCCCCGCAGTCCATCCACCCCATTTGCTCCCCCTCCCCATAACCATAGCTCCTGACTGACATTCACTCAGCACCTACCACATCCCAGCCTCTGTTTTACGCCCATGTGTGTGTGAAGGCATCCTTACAACAATGCAGCGGCTTCTATTAGATGTGAGGTCACCTGCCCTGAGCTGCCCAGCTGGTGAGGGGCAGAGGCAGGATCGGAACCCAGGCAGCCTGGCTCCAGCATCCATCTTCACTCTGCTGAGCTGTCTCTTCAGCCACCCACCCTCTGACCCCATCATCCTTACACCTAGTGACGTTCCCTGGCCACCCGTGCTGGCCTCTGCCAGCCACTGGGCTGCTGCCATCAGCAGAGCAGGATTCCAGCTCCCTAGGAGCTCATCATGGCAAGAGGGTGACAACCCACGATTCTCTAAGGCTCTGATCAATGCCACCAAGGGCTTCACGACACTGGGCTCTGGGAGCTTGGGGAGGAGCCGAAACTGCTGTCTGGGCTGGAGTGGGGTAGGGAGAGGGCAGGGGGAGGATTCGTTGGTTGGACAGCATGGAACATTCTAGGCTGGGAAGCATGGTGTGCAGAGGTGTTGAGGCTGGGAGCGCTCAGCGGACAGCTGGCTTCTCATCAGAGCCGTAAAGATGCAGTGGCTTGGCACCACGTCTCCGGGGCGCCTGCGCGTCTGTTTCCTGCCAGGATGGGGTGCTGTCAGCAGCTAGAAGTCTGAGCCTTGCTATATCCCCAGCACTGGCCCAAGGCCCTCTAGGGAAGTCCTTCCTTGGATCTGACCTGCAGCCCACTCTGAAACCACCACACATTGCTGCCCAAGCACTTCATCCAGCTATTCATGACAGCCATAAATAACTTCCTCCAGTAATGAATACAGTCCTAGCCAGCAAGGCTTGCCAGAGATGCTGGGCTTGGTGGAGAGAGGAATTCCATGTCCCGTCCCTATGACTCTGCAGCTGAAATGTTACTGGGTTGGTCTTCAGCAGGGCTCCCTCCCTAGGCAGCTACGCAGGTGCCCCCCAGCCCCTGCCTCATTCCCCATGCCCACCAGGGACACAGGGGCGACTCAGCACTCCTCTCTAGCCACAGCTCCTTGGAAGAGCCCAGAAGGCCCAGCTGACAGGCTAGGGGATGCTGGCTCCAGGTTGACTCAGTTCCCTGTGAGTGTCTCTGGTGGGGAGCAGCTGGGAGATGCAGGGTCTGCTTGTAGTGGTTCCTCTCACCGGGCAAGGCTTTCCTCCTCTTTAGGCCTCAGTCTTCCCATTTGGACAATGGGATGATCTCTAAGACAAAGTTTCCCAAATGAATCTGCTCAGAAAATGACTTGTTAAAAATATAGCTTCCAGCCAGGCACAGTGGCTCACGCCTGTAATCCCAGCACTTTGGGAGGCCAAGGCGGGCAGATCACGTGAGGCCAGGAGTTCAAGATCAGCCTGGCCAACATGGTGAAACCCTGTCTCTACTAAAAACAAAAATTATCCAGGGATGGTGGTGGGCGCCTGCAATCCCAGCTACTAGGGAGGCTAAGGCATGAGAATCGCTTGAACTCGGGAGGCGGAGATTGCAGTGAGCTGAGATCGTGCCACTGCACTCCAGCTTGGGCGACAGAGCAAGATTCCATCCTCCCCACCACTCCCCCCCCCCAAAAAAAATACAGCTTCCAGCTGGGCACAGTGGCTTATGCCTGTAATCCAAGCATTTTGGGAGGCTGAGGCAGGAAGATCACTTGAACCCAGGAGTTCAAGACTAGCCTGGGCAACATAGTGAGACCCCACCTCTATTTTACAAATGTAAATATTAACCAAATGTGGTAATGTATGCCTGTAGTCCCAGCTACTTGGGAGGCTGAGGCGGGAGGATCGCTTGAGGCTGTAGTGAACTATGATCATGCTACTGCACTCCAACCTGGGCAACAGAGTAAGACCCTGTCTCAAAACAAAAAATAAAAAACAGCTTCCCAGGCCCTGACCTGGGAGATTCTGACTTAGTAGGACTGGGGTAGGAGAAGTAGGCATTTATTTAGGGGGTTGTTGTCTCTCTAATCTCTCTTTTTAAACTTGAATATAGTCACATCCCTCCACTAGGCCCCTTTTTCCCCAACATTCCCTTTATTGAAATCTCATCAGCTCCTCCCCAGAAACCTCGCGATATAGACAGAGTAGGGACAATTATCCCCTCGATAACTTTTCATGAAAGTACAGACGTTTAACTACCTCTCAGGTCATGATGAAAAGCATTTCCGGCCGGGCAGAAATACTGTAGTTCCAGCTACTCGGGAGCCTGAGGCATGAGAAGCGCTTGAACCTGGGAAGTGGAGGTTGTGGTGAGCCGAGATCGCGCCATTCATTGCACTACAGCCTTGGCGACAAGAGCGAAACTCCATCTGAAAAAAAAAAAAAAAAAAGAACATTTCCATTGCCCCAGGAAGTTCCTTCATGCACTGCCTAGTCAATCCTCCTCCCAAGATAACCACTTGGGAATAAGACTTTTTCCATAAGCACCTCAAGTGATTTTTGTAGTCCGGGGCATTTGGGAAATCACGAAAGACCCTCCCAGCCCAGACAGTCTGGGACAGTCTGGGGCTGCGTGCTCTAGACCGGGGGCTCCCTGAGGGCAAATACCTGACCCTGAGTCCTGCCAGGTACAAGCTGGGGCATACCAGGTGATGCTCCCTGGGGGCACATCAGTTTATTAGGCTGCATGGTGGAGCCTTGGAGGGTGTCCTTGGAGCAGGCCTAGGGGCTGGGTGGGAAAGGCCCCCGGCTGAGCTGATGTGGAGAGAGCTTGGCACAGGGATGTCCCTGGGTAGGTCCCATATGGAGGCCTGTGTAGGGCCTGGCCCAGTGCGTGCCATCAGTGTGACCCTGGGCCATCTTCACCACGGTCAACTGGTCCTCCATTTTCTTACCTGTAGAGGGGGACAGCTCCGTCTCACTCTCAGGGTTGTTAATGAGGACACAGCAGGTCGGGTGTGCCACAGTCAGCACCTGGTGCACCGTAGTTCTTGAATGGGAAACCAATGTTAGACGCCAAAGGAAACAGTTTCAGAGGCACAGGGACTGACCCGGCCTCCCACACCTGGGAAGGGTGGAGCCTGGGCTTGGATCAGATTTGCTGGCTGTGTGATGGTTGACCCAGTGACTTCGCTGCTAGGCTTTGGTTTCAAAATGTGGTGACTGAGAGTGGTGCTAAGGCCCTAAGTTTGGGTCACGCTCTTACCGCATTGAGAACCTGACCAGAAAGGGGGAATTTTAAAACAAAATTATGAGCTGGGTGTGGTGGCTCACACCTGTAATCCTAGCACTTTGGGAGGCCGGGGCAGGTGGATTGCCTGAGCTCAGGAGTTCAAGAACAGCCTGGGCAATATGGTGAAACCCTATCTCTACTAAATAATACAGAAAATCAGCTGGGCATGATGGCATGTGCCTGTAGTCCCAGCTACTCAGGAGGCTGAGGCACGAGAATTGCTTGAACCTGGAAGGCGGAGGTTGCAGTGAGCCAAGATCATACCACTGCATGCCAGCCCGAGCAACAAAGCGAAACTGTCTCAAAACAAAAACAAAATTATGAGAGGCTATTGTTTGGACTAAACGCATACTCTAGGCCCCAACAGACCAGACGAAACCTAAATAGAGTCACTTGTGCTAAATGTGATACCATCAAACTAAAACTTTAAAAAGAACACATAAATGCTAAAACCAGGTTTTGTTTTGTTTTGTTTTCTTGTAAACAGGACATTCCAACATTAAAAAAAAAATACCTTCTAACCCTTAAAAAAAAAAACCTAAAGTCTTTATTCCCACCTTACAAAACCCACTGCCCTGCTATTTCCCAGTGGGTTTCAAGACCAAATTAGTACATTTACAATGGTGATAGTGACATCAGTGACTCAAGTTTTGGTCAATGTCTCAAAATTTAAAAAATAACATAGCCTACACTTGTGCCAATCACCAAATTTTTTTTTTTTTTTGATAGTCTCGCTCTGTCACCCAGGCTGGAGTGCAGTGTTATGATCTCAGCTCACTGCAACCTCCACCACCCGGGTTCAAGCAATTCTCCTGCCTCTGCCACCCAGGTAGCTAGGATTACAGGCGCCTGCCACCACGCCCGGCTAATTTTTGTATTTTTAGTAGAGACAGGGTTTCACCATGTTGGCCAGGCTGGTCTCGAACTCCTGACCTCAGGTGATCCACCCTCCTCAGGCTCCCAAAGTGCTGGGATTACAGGAGTGAGCCACCGTGCCCAGCCACCAATTACCAAGTTTTAGTCAATCAAATGTAGCCATCTGTTCAAACCGTGTTCAAATAAGACAAGTGCTAAGCTGTAACCAATCTGACTGCACCTCACTTCTGTCTTCTGTACCTCACTTTACTTCTCTGTCCATAAATCTTCTACCAAGTGGCTGCGCTGGTGCCTACTCTGGCTCAGGAGGCTGCCTAATTTGCAGATTGTTCATTGCTCAGTTAAACTCCTTTTATTTTATTTTATTTTATGTTATTTTATGTATTTTATTTTATTTTATTTTATTTTATTTTATTTTATTTTGAGACAGAGTCTCGCTCTGTTGCCAGACTGGAGTGCAGTGGCACGATCTCAGCTCACTGCAACCTCCGACTCTCTAGTTCAAGCGACTCTCCTGCCTCAGCCTCCCGAGTAGCTGGGATTATAGGCACACATCACTATGCCCAGCTAATTTTTGTATTTTCAGTAGACACGGGGTTTCACCATGTTGGCCAGGATGGTCTCAATCTCCTGACCTCGTGATCCACACACCTCGGCCTCTCAAAGTGCTGGGATTGCAGGCAACTCCGTTAAATTTAATTCAGCTGAAGTTTTTCTTTTATCAATAGGGCTAATAATCCCCACCCTGCCAGTATCACTAGGATGTTGTGAGGATCTGATGCAATTTGAGTTACGGGAATGTTGAGAAAGAAAAGGGCGTAATGGAGTAACGAGATTCGTTTTCCTGTTACGGTGAGGTCAGTGGCCTTTCTGGGGTCAAGAAGAGGGGACTTTCCTTGGCACCAAGAGAGTAAAAGTGTCTCCCCTGACCTTGGGTATTTTGTGCCATGGGATCTGAGGTGTACCAGGAGGCAGGAAGCATGATTGGAAAAGGCCTGGTCTAATGGTGCACAGCTGTGCCTGTGTCACGTGGCTTGACCTCTCTGGGCCATTTCTGAATCTGTGAGGTGGGAATCATAACCACTCTCCTGACTTCATGGGATGTTTTGGGAGAGACTGGATCTGGGTTAGGGGGACAATTTTGGAAGCAGAAAAGACCCCTCTGTGCTGGCAACAGCTCGTCCACCTCCGGCCTGTGTGTGCTGCCTCCTGGGTGACCGCTGGCTTTAGGCCAGCGCCTGGCTGGGCTTGACTAAAGCCTCCCTAGGCTGCTGCTATCTCAGTTCTGAGGTACTGGCCGTGGAGACCGGCAGATTTGGGCTTAAATCCCAGCTCCACCATTGCACCTCTGAGCCTCTGTTTCTCTGCAAATGGGGATACTAGTCTCTAGCCCAGATGGGGCCTGGTACACAGTAAGTGCTCAATAAGAGCAGTTTGTCTTCTTCCGAACATGGGTGCATCCCTCTGGCTGGGGTAAGCACCAACTCAGATTTCTGGGCTCATAGATGGGCTGGAGTAGCTGCTGCTGTTAAGGGAAAACTTCTGCTACTAGCCAAGGGGTTCCCTTCCTTCTGTGTTTTTACCCCACAGGGCACCTGGCACAATGTCTAGCACATAGTAGGTGCTTTGTCTACACTGGCTGGTCAGTTACCTCCAAGCTGTCAGAAACTATGTCTGTCCTGTTCCCGACTGTTTCCCTAGAACCTAGCACGGAGATACCCAGCAGGAGCTCCGTAGGTATTTGCGAGTGAGGAATGAATGGACAAAGTTGAGTGAACAAGCATTGGGTCCTCCCCTGGGGCTCCAATGGGAGAGGGGAGCTTCGTAGCCTGCTCCCCCTCCCACCCCAGCACCCCATTTCATCCCGCCTGACTAATCCACAAAGATTAACTTAGGGATAAAGCAGGTCACGGCCACTGACCCAGGGCTTTGGAGCTAGTGTGACTGACTGTGCGGGCCGTGGTGGCCGCTCCCAGGGGCCCTCTTTGCCTCAAGATGGCCCTCCTGTCCCCCATCCTGGATGTGGTCCTCACGGTGGCCCTCAGCCTCCTCCTTCTGGGGCTGGTCCTGGGCCTCCTTTGTTTCTTCACTTGCCGCCTGGCCAGGCCGCTCAGGTAGGGGAACTCACCTGGCCTGACTCCCCCCGCTACCAAATACCCCGCCCTAAGCTTGTTTGGCTTCCCTTATTCTTGTGGGATGGAGCCAGCGGGGCACTCGTCTCTCTTACTCTTCATGATGGGGAAACTGAGGCCTGGAGAGGTTGAGCCCTGGAGTCAGCCTGGGCTTGAATGGAGTGTGGTCGAAGACTAGCCAGACCCTCTGCTCGGTTTCCTAAACTACAAAACGGGGGCTGTTCATCCTTATTGTGAGATCAGGGATGTAAACAGCATGGGGCTGAGTGCGACATGAGGGCCGAAGAAACGGTAGTGACACGTTTGTCCCATTCTTCTATCATTTGCCCCAGATCTTCTGAGATGCAGCCCAGGGCTGGCTTTGTGCCCCACTCCAGGATGCCCCCGGGCCCTCTGCCCGGATTGCTGAATCAGTCCTCAGAGCCAAGGCCTGCCTGGCCCCTCAGCCCCTCCACTGCACTGCCAAGTAGCTGCTCTTCTGGAGCCACAGCCTAGCCAGGGCTTCTATAATCAGGCTACAGAGGAGCCGGGAGCCCAGCAGAGAAGGGAGGGAGGGGGTGGCGATGGGGCTGACACACACCCGGAGGCCCCATTTTAAGCTGGCAGGACATTGGCGGAGGGTGGTGGGCAGCCGGGGCCCCCGCAGCCCCAAACTGGGCCCCTCCACTTCCAGGGCTGCCAGAGAGCAGCCAGGAGGCTCTGTGAGGAGGAGGGGTCTGAGGGGTGGGGCCAGCAGGGAGGCTCTGGGTTCTGAAGGCTTTCCCAGGTCCCCACCCCCTCCTTGTCCTGAGCAGAGGCTATGGGAGAAGGCACCTGCCTCCAGGCCAAGCCTATCTCAGTGTGTATCCTGGGGCCAAAATTCAGAGCATCCCAGCCAGAACTGGTGGCACTTACGAAACTGCTGCCATGTGCAAGCGCTCAGGATGCAGAGATGAGTAAGATGATGGTCTTTACGCTCACAGAGCTTCAGGCTAGCAGGGAGGAGAGACAAACCAATAACCGAAAGAATAATCATGTGGGGCTGGATGAGCCTTTCAGAGTTCCCGGGTCACTCTACACATTTATTTTTCTTTCTTCACTCACCTGTTTTGGACCTTAGGTGCAGAGAGAGTGGGATGCGTTATCTCTCTTAGCATATGACATACCCAAATGAGCTCTCAGTTCTTGTTTTATTTATTCATTTTTTCCTTTGTCCCCGCTCCCTGCCTCCCCACTGCCATTCCCACAGCTCCCCGAAGTCCTGATGCTAATGTACGTAATACGGCTTTGGATTTGTAAGTGTCCTTGTACGTTACACAGTGTTCTGTCCGTGGGAGTGGTTTGTACTTACATATACTGCGTTTGATTCTTTACATTCATCACTCAGTCCTCTGATTTTAGACTCCACCATGCTGCTGTTTTGACGTCTAGTTTTAATACCACTGCCACACAGACATGGCCTCCACCACTCCTTACTAATTTGTTTCGCTAGTTGTGGACAGCGAGGCTGCCCCAGCTCCTCACCATCATAAGCCAGCGTTAAAAGGGGTTTGCCAAAGCTTTCTCCAGTGAGTATGATGGTTTCTGCAGGTTTTTGGCATAAAGCCTTTATCAGATTAAAGAAATTCTTTTCAATACCCCTCTCCCTTGATGAGCGCATCAAGTTTCATCAGGGTGTTAACCGCCATCTCTGTGCCTATGATTCCCAGATTTTTACCTCTAACTCAGACTTCTTTTTTTTTTTTTTTTTTTTT
>NW_012114253.1:786996-788518 GCF_000951035.1 Colobus angolensis palliatus | reverse complement strand
CTCCAGCCCGGGCGACAGAGCAAGACTCCGTCTCAAAAAAAAAAAAAAAAATTCTTCGTCTTATAACTCATGCGCAACAGGGTTAGTACATTTCTCAGCTGCCAGTGAGGTTGTTCCTTGTGATTTAACAGGATGACCACAGTGTAAAAACATTCTTATGCCATTAATACACGCTTGTTTTAGGCTACTTGGAAAATTCAAAAACATAAAAAAAAGAGGAAATAATCATTTATAGTCCTACCACCCAGAGAAAACCACAGTTAATGTTTTGGTGTATTTCCTTCCGGTTTTTTATTTTCCACCTAAACTCTTCAATTACATCCAACTTTTTAAAAAAAAAAAACAATGTTTTTAAAAACGTATAAAGATAATACTGTATCTCAGCACAAAAGAAAATTTTGGAAATGCAGAAAAGACAATGGAAAAGAAAAATCAGTTGTCTGTGATGTCACCACCCAGAAATAGCCACGCTTCCAGCCAGTCTTTTCACATATGTGACTCCTACCGTTTTTATATCTCTTACCATAAACGACAAGCTCTAGAAGAGAATGTAGCAAATGCAGGGGTCCTGAAAGAAGGGGTGCAGGCTTTGTTTTGTCCCTGATGTTCCTGGGACACAGGTAATTAAAAGGCTGAAGACCGAGTGCTCTAGGACAGGGCTTCTCAAGGTGTGGTCCGCAAAGCAGCAGCCTCTCCTGGGAGCTTACTGGAAATACAATCGGAGCCTCGCGGGTGGGCCGGGAATCTGTTGTAACAAGCCCTTGGGGGAATTCAGATGCTTGCTCGCATTACAGTTTGAGAAACACTGCACCAAAAGACTGGACTCTGGGAGGTTGGGGGCTTCAGATGAATTGAAAGTGGAAATTCATTTAGGAAATGGGACGGAACCGCTTTGCAGCATGGAACTCATTGATACTGACACAACTGTTTGCGTGGTTCAGCTTCCTGAGACAGGAACCACCTGGGTTTGGCATCCCAATGTCAAACCCCATGCCTGGTCTGTAATAGGTGCTCACCGAATACGTGATGAATGAATCAAGGAATGACTAAGTGAGTGAAAAAGGGATCTCTAGAGCCGTGCCCCACATGCCCCTTTTTCTCTTTTTTTAATTTCTAGGATTGGAACATCAGTTAACATCTGACCACTGCCAGCCCACCCCCTCCCACCTGCATCGATTCCATCTCTGGGCTCCAGGGATAAAGCAGGTCTTGGGGTGCACCATGATTTCACCATTCTTAGTACTGGCCATTGGCACCTGCCTTACCAACTCCTTAGTGCCAGGTATGCTTGGGGACACAGGTGGAGGGATGGGGTAGGGTGAGGGCAGTGTCTATGTTCAAGGTCCCAGAACCATGCAAAGTATTTTAAGAGCTGAAAACAGTGTTCAGAGCAGGAAACCTCAACCCTGCTACTTGCGTGTGTTAGTCGGATAGGTCACTTTTCCCATATATATATATATATATTTTTTATTCTTCCTTCCTTCCCTCCCTCCGTTCCTTCCTTTCTTCCTTCCTTCCTTCC
>NW_012114253.1:776523-779526 GCF_000951035.1 Colobus angolensis palliatus | reverse complement strand
TTCCTTCCTTCCTTCCTTCCTTCCTCCCTCCCTCCCTCCCTCCCTCCCTCTCTCTCTCTCTTTCTCTCTCTTGTGTCCCTGTGAAGAGACCACCAAACAGGCTTTGTATGAGCAACAAGGCTGTTTATTTCACCTGGATGCAGGCAGGCTGAGTCCGAAAAGAGAGTCAGCGAAGGAAGATAGGGGTGGGGCCGTTTTATAGAATTTGGGTAGGTAAAGGAAAATTACAGTCATGGAGGTTGTTCTCTGGCGGGCAGGAGTGGGGGGTCACAAGGTGCTCAGTGGGGGAGCTTTTTGAGCCAGGATGAGCCAGGAGAAGGAATTTCACAAGGTAATGTCATCAGTTAAGGGGAAGACTGGCCATTTTCACTTCTTTTGTGGTGGAATGTCATCAGTTAAGGGAGGAACAGGCCATTTAAATTTCACTTCTTTTGTGATTCTTCAGTTACTTCAGGCTATCTGGATGTATACATGCAGGTCACAGGGGATATGATGGCTTAGCTTGGGCTCAGAGGCCTGATACTTTCTTTCTGAGGCAGAGACAGAGTCTCACACTCTGTCACCCAGGACGGAGTGCAGTGACGTGATCTCGGCTCACTGCAGCCTTCGCCCCCCAGGTTCAAGTGATCCTCCTGCCTCAGCCTGCCGAGTAGCTGGGATTACAGACGTGCGCCACAACACCTGGATAATTTTTGTATTTTTATTAGAGATGGGGTTTCATCATGTTGGCCAGGCTGATCTTGAACTCCTGACCTCAAGTGATCTGCCCACCTTGGCCTCCCAAAGTGCTGGGATTACAGGTGTGAGCCACTGTGCCCAGCCTTTTCCCTTTTATATTATACTATTCTTTGATTGGGGTTTCTATTCTCTCTTTTATCTTTGATAATTTGAAATAAAATGAATCCTATGGACTCTTCTGAGTCTTGGTCCGCTGTGTCTCCTGTCGGTTTTGTCTGCTCATTCTCCCTCATGGGATCACACATTTTCTTGTCATTTGTAGTTCTCACTAGTGAACTCATCTTCAACAGGAGTTTTTTGTTTTTCTATTGGAGACTCACGCGGAAGTGTTTCCACAGCGTGGCATGGTGTTTTCAGGACACGAGGGGTTCAACTAATTCTAGGCCAGTTTTTATGTTAATTTTTTTTTTTTTTTGAGACGGAGTCTCGCTTTGTCGACCAGGCTGGAGTGCAGTGGCGCGATCTCGGCTCACTGCCAGCTCCGCCTCCCGGGTTCACGCCATTCTCCTGCCTCAGCCTCTGAGTAGCTGGGACTACAGGCGCCAGCCACCTCGCCCGGCTAGCTTTTTGTATTTTTTGTTAGTAGAGACGGGGTTTCACCATGTTAGCCAGGATGGTCTCGAACTCCTGACCTCGTGATCCGCCCGTCTCGGCCTCCCAAAGTGCTGGGATTACAAGCTTGAGCCACCGCACCCGGCCTATTTTATTGAAATAAAACACACATAGAGAAAAATGTGTGCATTATACATTGACAGCTGAACCCACCGTGTAACCAGCACCCACCCACCCAGATCAATCATAAACAGAACCGCACCAGCACCCCAGCAGCCCCTTCCCGTTTCCATACCCTCCATGTGGAGCCTCCATTCTGTTTCCCAACACCCTGGGTTAGTTTTTATACTTTCTGTCATCGGAATCACACTGTAAGTGCTCTTGGTTTTAGCTTCCTTTGCTCAAACTTACCTTGTGGGATTCATTCATGTTGTGAGGAGCTGGGGATCATCCATTCTCCTTGCTGTCTGTGGTGGTCTCTGTGTTGTGAACACACACAATGTATTACCCAGCCTGCCATAGATGGAGGCAGTTTTGAAGCCATTATGAACAGGGCTGATGTACACTTTCTGCTGGAGAGAAACGGGTCCCAGGGCGCAGGTCGGATGATCAGCTTTGGTAGTCCTGCTGGTTTTCCCATGCACTGTGCCGGTCTACACTCCAACGGTGAGCGGACCTTCCGGTAGTTACAGACCTTCACGAACTCTTGGACTTTCCTGCACACACAGAGGAGAGAATTTTGGATGGCTCTTCCCTTCCCCCCACCTCCTTCCTTAGGGCATTGGCATTCAACTGATGTAAATATTTACTGTGCCAAGTACTAGGAGTGCAGAGACAAACAAGACAAAGTCCTCACTCTTAGAAGCTCCCGGTGTGGCAGCTGAGATGGCCCAGGAAAGAATTATATTACCTTCAAAAAGGGAGGTATTACCTTCAAAACGCGGTGTTTGAGGTGGCATGAAGCTGAGTGGTGTTATATTGGAATGAGTGACCATCCTGGAGGCTTCCTGAAAGAGGTGACTTCGTTTTTAAGTGATTTTAAATAATAGTTTAATGTATTAGTATTTTGTATTCAGTTAATAACATTTTTCTGATTTTAGGATTTGCTATAGAAATGTTGGGAAATCATAAAGTAGAACAAAAAAAATGTAGGAATCATCTGAAATTCCAAATTCTACCACTCCCTCACAGTTAAGTGCTGTTAGATGTTAGGTGTGGGGTATTTCCTTTTAATTTCCACTCTGCACTGCCACCCCCAGCCCCTACCCCAGAGCCCTCACTTCTGGCACTGGAGCGCAGCTTGCATGTTTTTAAGGCTGAATCAAGATCCCTTCTTCTGGTGGTAGTGGTTTCTTTTTCTCTCTTTCTTTCTCTCTTTCTCTCTCCCTCTCTCCTCCTCTCCTCCTCTCCTCTCCTTCCTTCCTTCCTTCCTTCCTTCCTTCCTTTTCTCTCTCTTTTCTTTTCTTTTTCTATATTTTTAAATTAAAAAAAAAAATCTTGAATGGGCATGGCATCTCACGCCTGTAATCCCAGCGCTTTGGGAGGCTGAGGCAGACAGATCACCTGAGGTTGGGAGTTCGAGACCAGCCTGACCAACATGGAGACATGGAGAAAACCTCATCTCTACTAAAAATACAAAATTGGCCAGGCATGGTGGCGCAAGCCTGTAGTCCTAGCTACTCGGGAGGCTGAGGCAGGAGAATTGCTTGAACC